>NW_026014663.1:30000-53194 GCF_020379485.1 Brassica napus
AAGCACACACAGGACGTCCGTTGCTGTCCATCAGTACACATACCAGCACGTTGGTCCTTGACTCAGCACGCTGACCCTTCCTGTGGACTGTTCGGGTGATTTTGGCCCACGTGGGCGGTCTGTTCAGTACACACAGGACGTCTGTGGGTGTCCGTCAACACACACAGGACGTCCGTGTGTGTCCGTCAGCAGACACAGGACGTCTGTGGCTGTCCGTGTGTGTCTGTGTGTATCCGTCAGCATACACAGGATGTCTGTGGCTGTCCATCAGTACACATATCAGCACGTTGGGCCTTGGACTCAGCACGCTGACCCTTCCCGTGGACTGTTCGGGTGATTTTGGCCCCCATGGGCTGTCTGTTCCGTACACACAGGACGTCCGTGGGTGTCCGCCAGCAGACACATGACGTCCGTGGCTGTTCATGTGTGTCCGTCAGCACACACAGAAAGTCCGTGGCTGTCCATCAGTACACATATCAGCACAATGGTCCTTGAACTCAGCACGCTGACCCTTCATGTGGACTGTTCGGGTGATTTTGGCCCACGTGGGCTGTCTGTTCAGTACACACAAGACGTCTGTGGTGTCCGCCAGCACACACCAGACGTCTGTGGCTGTCCGTCTGTGTCCGTCAGCATACACAGGACGTCCGTGGCTGTCCATCAGTACACATATCAGCACAATGGTCCTTGAACTCAGCACGCTGGCCATTCCCGTGGACTGTTTGGATGATTTTGGCCCACGTGAGCTGTCTGTTCAGTACACACAGGACGTCCGTGGGTCTGCCAGCACACACAGGACGTCCGTGGCTGTCTGTAGCTGTCCATCAGCACACACAGGACGTCCATGGCTGTCCGTGTGTGTCCGTGTGTGTCCGTCAGCACACACAGGACGTCCGTGGCTGTCCATCAGTACACAGATCAGCACGCTGGCCCTTCCCGTGGACTGTTCGGGTGATTTTGGCCCACGTGGGCTGTCTGTTCAGTACACACATGACGCCCTTGGGTGTCCGTCAGCACACACAGGACGTTCGTGGCTGTCCGTGTGTGTCCGTGTGTGTTCATCAGCACACACAGGACGTCCATTGCTGTCCATCAGTACACATATCAGCACGTTGGTCCTTGACTCAGCACGCTGACCCTTCCCGTGGACTGTTCGGGTGATTTTGGCCCACGTGGGCTGTCTGTTCAGTACACACAGGACGTCCGTGGGTGTCCGTCAACACACAGGACGTCCGTGTGTGTCCGTCAGCACACACAGGACGTCCGTGGCCGTCCGTGGCCGTCCGTGTGTGTCTGTGTGTGTCCGTCAGCTTACACAGGACGTCCGTAGCTGTCCATCAGTACACATATCAGCTCTTTGGGCCTTGGACTCAGCACGCTGACCCTTCCCGTGGACTGTTCGGGTGATTTTGGCCCCTGTGGGCGGTCTGTTCAGTACACACAGGACATCCGTGGGTATCCGCCAGCACACATAGGATGTCCGTGGCTGTCCGTGTGTGTCTGTGGTTGTCTGTGGCTGTCCGTGGCTGTCGGTGTGTGTCTGTGTGTGTCCGTGGCTGTCCTTGGCTGTCCGTGTGTGTCTGTGTGTGTCTGTGGGTGTCAGCCAGCACACATAGGACGTATGTTGCTGTCTGTGGCTGTCCGTCAACACACCCAGGACGTCTGTGTGTGTCCGTGTGTGTCCATCAGCACACACAGGACGTCCGTGGCTTTCCATCAGTACACATATCCGCACGCTGGTCCTTGGACTCAGCATGCTGGCCCTTCCCGTGGACTGTTTGGGTGATTTTGGCCCACATGGGCTGTCTGTTCAGTACACACAGGACCTCCGTGCGTGTCCGCCAGCACACACAGGACGTCTGTGGCTGTCCGTCAGCACACACAGGACGTCTGTGGCTGTCCGTGTGTGTCCGTGTGTGTCCGTCAGCAGACAGGACGTCCGTGGCTGTCCATCAGTACACATATCAGCACGGTGGTCCTTGGACTCAGTACGCTGGCCCTTCCCATGGACTGTTCGGGTGATTTTGGCCCACGTGAGCAGTCTGTTCAGTACACACAGGACGTCCGTGGGTGTCCATCAGCACACACAGGACGTCCGTGTGTGTCCGTCAGCACACACAGGACGTCCATGGCTGTCAGTGTGTGTCCATGTGTGTCCGTCAGCACACACATGACGTCTTTGGCTGTCCATCAGTATACATATCAGCACGTTGGTCCTTGGACTCAGCACGCTGACCCTTCCGTGGACTGTTCGGGTGATTTTGGCCCACGTGGGCTGTCTGTTCAGTACACACAGGACGTCCGTGGGTGTCCGCCAGCACACACAAGACGTCTGTGGCTGTCCGTGTGTGTTTGTCATGTCCCCGTTCCTGGAACTTAACATGGGACATAGACATTTCAACAGAAACGGGACTGCTTTGGTTCAGATCATGGGAATTGATGAACAAGTAGTAATGAAATGAATGATCAGGATGGACCAATGGCTGGGACAGCTTTGAAGGCAGATGTGTGTAGAAAGGGAGTTTCATTGGCACTGAAGGGGGAAGTGATGCACGACCCAGTGATGATGTTTGATCATGGATGATCACGTCCTAGGCTTCCTCTACATCCTGGGGACACACGCAAATTGTTAGTAGAGAAGGGAGAAGGCCGGACTCAACTCTTAGAGGCCAAGACAGCCTTGAAGGTGGATGCAGTGTAGATATTGGTGTCATGGGAGTTCCATGGAAGGGATGATGGGTGCGACCCATGAATGGATCTTATCAATACTGGAAGTATGTGATAAGGATTGATAGAGGCGTGCACTGGAGGAGCATGGCCGAACACAATAAGAGGAGGCACATGATCTAATCAGATCATGTATAAGGAAACCGATTTTTTAATTACTTTCAAGTTATGGCTCTGTCTCTTGTGGTGCGGTTTGGGCCAAGTATGGCACGCCCCTTGAAGACTATAAATTGTGATGTAAACTAGGTTTGCATGGTGTAGTCTGTTGGATCAGACTTGCATTGGCCAGTTCAAGAATGATGTCCATGGCCTTAGCCGGGCTGTTCTTGATCGAGATCTATATGTTCTGGATCGGTTCTTTGGAATCTGATTATGGGAATCTCTTAGTTATGAATTATCATGAGTTTTCATGAATCTTAATCAGTTTTTAGGAATTGATTTGATGATGTCCACTTTGGGCCGATTTGGCTGATCTTGGCCGAGATCTCTAGGATCGAGGCCGGTTCTGCAAATTCTGATTATGGCATTCTCTTAGTTGGGAATTATCATGAATTTACATGAATTTTATTTAGTTTTTTGGATCACATTTGAAATCGGCCAGATTTGGGTTTAATGAGAAATTGATCGATTAGTTATGGAACCAGCTATGCAATGATAGATCCTTGTGTTAGGTTATCGGATCATATGCTTGTGTATTGTGAAATGTTTGTCACTTATGATTATTGATCATAAGGAATGTTAGTTATCAACCTTGGGTTGGTAAGCTATGTGCAAGGATTGGGTAAGAGCCATAAAGAAGAGTCTAGCTAGTACTTGGTGGTGTGGACCATAAGTACTGAGCTTGGGTGTTATTATTCAAGGAAGGCCGTGTGTGATCTGATCACGGGTAAGGATGAACGACCTGATCCATAGATGATAGGTCAAGGTGTCTGATCTGATTGATCAAAGGATGCACCGGTTGTAAGAGCAGTTGTGATTGGCTTTGTTGGGACATGGTTCCATGGCCGGTTAGGTATGTGAGAAGACTCATCAGTTCTGGGTCATGTGGGGTGGTTGGTTCATTGACTTAGGATCTGATGGGCATTTTTGGTCCATAAGATGGACTTGGTATCATATGCTGATAAGCGAAAGGTTGTTAAATGAAGCATGAGCCGGGAAGGGCCAAATGCATGTCCTTAGCTGTTTGAAGACTTCTCAAGGGTTACTTAAGTCTTTGGGGATGGTTGGCTGAATGACTAAGTACCTAGGGGATTTGTTTTATGTGTAAAGAAGCTGGACGCAATATATGGCAGCTGGCCATAGCTCGGACTTAGCTCAGTTCGAGTGTGACAGCTCGATCAGCTGGTTTACGTGTTCATTCAGCTAAAGCAGCTGGGCCGATGAGCTAACAAGCTCCGTGGATGTGCCTAAGGTATGATCTAGTAACTCTTGCTTAGTTCTAGATAGAATGGACTAGGGGAATGGAACCTCAGATTCGTATGACTTGATTCGGGTCTAGGATCGACCTTTGAGCTAGCTTGTAGTTGAGAGTACTAACCATTAGCTGAGGTGATTCGACCGGACAAGTATTAGATTGGTTACAGACCAATGGATGATGATATCATTCCGCTGCGTATGTGTTGTATTGATATAAGCAAGGAAAGACTATGGTAGTCTTGGGCTAAGATCTGAGTTAGCCCTCGCCTATGGGCGATGTTTTAATTAATGGGCGAAAATTTTGAGAGGTTCGGTCAGGGTATGGACCGAGCGACGTGAGGCATCAACCGCTGCCTAGTCGGCCGGGATCGGGTCTTACAAGTTGGTATCAGAGCATGCTTGATCATGTTAAGGACAGTGCTCAAAGATGTTGAGTTCCAAACCGAAATTATTTCTGAAAACTGAGAGGACTTGGAACCTTAGTTGTGGTGAGCCAAGTGGGAGTTGAGGTAAGATTGGGTTTCATGCTTGTGAACGGGGAAGTTCCTAGATGAGCCGGCTTAGCCAAGATGCACTCTCCAAGGGCAAGACCCTGAAACAGAAAGGTTAGTTTTCTAGTTATTTGGAAGTAATAGACGGATTGGACGATGGACGCAATGCAAGATCTTTGTATGGACGACCTGGACAAGGGAAGTAACATTAACCAAAGAGTGGCTTAGGTTGAAAGATACGTGCAGCACTCTCTTGGAGGTTAGTGTTATTCCTTGGTGGTCGTTCCAAACAAGTGAGCATATGCAGTGTTCATGTTGGTTAAGGGAGACGCTACATGGCTAGTACATGAGTGGGCTTGTGATCAGATGGATCAGCTTGGACTCAGTATAAGTCAAGGTAGGATTCCTTAAGATTGAGTGAATGGAATGGATCAATTCAGGAGGAAATGGGAAACACGATGTTAAGTATCTTAGTATGATGAGGATTGAGGTATACTATAAACACTTTTGTGAATGGTATGGGACGTTCACAGAAGTGTGATGCTTTGGAGAATGGTATGGGACGTTTTCCAAATGAGTGATCAAACCGAGATCCTACTCATCTAAGTACTTAATGATCGGTGGTGTGGAAACACATGTACTTTTCGATACTGGAGCTACACATAGTGTTGTGAGTCCAGGAATGGTCGGAAAGGGTTTGTTCCAGATGGAAACATGGGATTGTCTTGTCATAGTGAATACGGCCAGTTGGCAGGTGATGGATTCACTAGGGCTGGTTAGAGACATCCCGGTATTCTCAGACAGGGTAATGCCTGCGGATCTGATTGTTGATCATAGACAGGGTAATACCTGCGGATCTGATTGTTGTCCGCCTTGAGAATCACGAGGTGATATTAGGCATGGACTGGTTTGGACAGAATCGGGCCACCTTGGACTGTCACCGGGGTATGGTGCAGTTTAAGAGTGGGTGTTATAACACCCCGATCCGGCCGACTAGGCCGTGGTCGAAGTCTTATGTCGCTTGGTCCACTTCCTGGCCGAACCTCTTAATTTTTTTGCCCTTTATTTATAATATCGCCTAAAGGCGAGGGCTAACTTAGATCTTAGCTAAAGACTCCCCTAGTCATTAATAGCCTAGATCATTTCAACAGATACGCAGCAGATTATTCTCTAGTTAACCATTGGTCGAAAACAAATCTAAGACTTGTCTGGTCGAATCACCTTAGCCTTGGTCAGTTTACTCAACTACCAATTAGCTTAAAAGTCAATCCTAAACCCAAACCAAGCCATACGATTCTGAGGTTCCATTCCCCTAAACCATTCTATCTAGATCTAGATAAGTAAATACTAGATCATACCTTTGCCGCATCTACGGAGCTTATTAGCTCATCGGTCCTCCAGTGACTCGAATTGCTCTTACTTGACAGCTGGACCATGATCAATCAATGATCTTACTTATGGTCCTTATCGGGACTCCTGCATCAAACAACTCCCCTAGGTACTTAGTCATTCAACAAACCATCCCACAGACATAAGTAACCTTTGAGAAGTCTTTGTAAGGATAAGGATATACATCTGGCCTTTCTTGGCTCATGCACAATCCGATATCCTTTTGCCTTATAGGCAATAGTACCAAGTCCATCTTCTGGACTGACAAAGCTCATTAGATCCTAAGTCCATCAACCAACCTTCCTCACATGACTTGGAACTGATGAGTCATCATCTGGCCTGATCGGCCTTGGGACTTAACCCAGACAGCAGATATGACTTGTTCATACCAACAGATGCATTCATTAATCAGGTTAAGACCGACACCTTGAACAATCATTCAGAGGTCAGGTCGTCCATACTCATACATGATCAGATCTTACACGGCCTTCCTTGAACAATCACACTTAGGCTTAGTACCTATGGTCTACGACACATAGTACTAGCCATACACTTCGTCATGACTCTTAGCCAATCTCGAAGCTATCAACACCAAGTTGATATCTAGAAGCATCACATCAATACTCTTACTCCGGCAATGTGACTATCCATACTAGTGCTCGGCCATCAAACCATCTTCATGAAACATGATCCAACCACTAGACTTGATAAGCCATCGTCCACTTAGCATGTACTGATATAACCGGCCTTCCATTGCCATCTTGTGGGTCTACCCCCTACATAAGGCATATGGCGCCTATCCTACTCACCAACCCGAGGTTGATTGTAAGATATCCCACTTAGCCTTTGCGGCCAGAACCATCCAACCATAGTTGGATCGTCCATAGTCCCGTCTAACGTCTGGTTAAGATGATCGGCCAGTTATAAGTCCGGCCCAAAGGCTCACGGACCTTCTTACCTGATCCAACCCAAAGCCTGGATCCATACCACATAGTAAGGCCCAAGAGCAAACCGGATTGACTTGCAACCAATCAGACCTTGCGACACAACACTCCGGTTAAATTAACCGTCCGTCCGTTCGACTATGCAGCCGCGGACTGTCCACTTGGTTCGGCCTAAGCCTTGAACCAATGGCACCATTTGGAACTCACACCCTTTGGGAACTAGTACCCTTTGGACACACGTGCCTCTTGGCAACTCATGACCCTTGGCAACTCACACCCATTCAGATGTTCCAACCGTTCGACCTAACCGTCCATGGGAATGTCTGGTCCGTGCGTGTGTCCGGCCTATGGCCAAAGGACCACGTCTTAACCTACACAAGTCGCGAACCATTTTGACTGTTCAGGGAAGTGTTGCAACCGTTCAGAACCGAACAGAACCGCCCATATCCAATCGGATCACCTGAGGCTGGTTTAGACCATGCGCGCGCCTAACTCGACGGTTATGGATCGCGACCGCATTACTCAACCAGAACCACGGTTATAACCAATCCCAACATATCCACAAGTCCACGCCAATGTACAGAAGGAGTAGAAGAAGAATTAGATGAAAAGAATAAGAAGAATGGGACACAATCCAAACGTCCATGGCTAGACCGGTTCGGACTGCCCGATGGTCTTAGCCGATGAGTCGGTGGTTACCCCACTGACCCTATTGGATTGAACCACGGCTTTGGAGTCCTTCTCCAGACCTTTCTCTATACGCTGGGTATTCATAACCACACGGCCTCCTCTCTCCTAAACCGTTCTCCTTGCCGGAGGTACTAAACCACCACAACCGACCCTTTTCCGGCCGATCTCTCTCTCTCTCCCTCTCTATTTGGCGTCTGCCTTTTGTTTCTCACGAAACTGATTGAATGCCTTGATCTCTGGTCGTGCATCCTTTATATAGGCAACCAAAGGTCATGTTCGAAGAGTCACATACCTTCGAAGCATCCTTCTGGGACAGATCTTGGCCATCGATTACAATCAACGGTCCAGATCGTACCTGTTCGGATATAGAAGGCTCCAGACCTTCTAGGCACGTCCAAACCAAGAGCAGAGTTGGTACTCAAGCCCACAGCCTGCCCACAAGAGTCCAACGACTAATTGACCTCATGGCCGGACCTCATGGCCCGCCACTGACCCGGATCCGGACCATCGGCCCGAAACCCGAACAGTCCGTCAAGCTGAGATGAGCTGAATCCCAGCAGCCTCAGCTGATTGAGCTAGTAGCCCAGCTAGTGGAGCTGACCTAGTAGTGTCCGAGCTCGAGTGAGCTTAACCTAGCATCGTTGAGCTAGTCGAGCTACCCGTTCACTTCGTCCAGCTATCATCTTACGCGTACTAGCTGACTTCTCTCTCTTATAAGGTTAAGTCTCAGCATCCTTACGTCCTTAACCTTCTATCTTGGCCATGGAACGCCTTCCTTAAGGTCCTAAGATCCATGATTGGGGGCATGACAGGTGTGGACCCCTGATCAGGTTCCAAGGCTTGGAAAGAATTGGGCCACTCTGGACTGTCACAGAGGAAGGGTGCAGTTTTAGAGTGGGTGTAAACCCCCGATCAGGTTCCAAGGTATTCCTCCGACCTCTGGATGCTTAGTGATATCAGAAATCCAAGTGGAAAGGATGCTTGAGAAGGGTTGTGAGGCTTATTGGCCACAATCGCCACTAAGAAGGTTCAAGAGGCTGGTGACCCGGACGGGATTCTGCTGGTTAGTGAGTTCGAGGACGTGTTTCGGGCGCTACAGGGCATCCCCCTGGTAGGGCTGACCCACTAATAGCAGAACCAGAACCATGGACGGCCCCAATGTCCAAAAGTCCATATCGTATAGCTCCTGCCGAGATGGCCGAGCTGAAGTCGACCCCGTCCAAGAAGGGACCTGGGTCGCAGCACAACCAAGTCAGAGATGGACATATGGTTGGAGTGAGACGGTTGAGTCCCGAAGAGACCAGGACCGCAATATGATCAAGTCCAGTAAGGGATGAGGATCAGGAAACAACCTATTCGGAGATGGGCCTATGGTCGGATTGAAACGGTTGAGTCCCTGAGTGGACCAGGACCAGAATGTGATCGAGTCCATGAAGGACCAGGATCGAATTGTGACAAAGTCCAGTACTGGACATAGTCAAGATGAGGCGGGTTAGTCTTGTAGGGACTAAGATCGCAGTATGGCCAAGCTGGGAAATGCTGTGACTGGTTAAGGAATGACCCAGTAATTGGTGGCTGGTATCATAAACCTTAGTGTCCGGGAAGGACTTAAAGAAACATAACAATCTGTTAGGACTCATGGTAGAGTGACAGCCTAAAGATTGGAACATGTTCGCTAGGACTTGGCTGGTGCATCGAGTGGCTTTGAGATTTGTTGAATCTACTAATACTTGAATACTCAGTATGTTCCTAGGGACTGAATTTGATCTAGTCATGGAACTAAAGTGTTCTACAAGGACTTGGTGTCTACTAGGAACGCAACCTGGAGAGATGGGTTAGTGACACAAGTCATGACTTTGTATGGATGCTTGATGGACCACTTGATAAAATTTTGGGTTAAATCTCTATCAAGTGGGGGAGACTTGTACATATGGTGATCAAGACGTTATCAGTGAGAAGGAACAAGGAGGGAGATGCAATAAATTGGTTAGGAAGAACCAATCGAGCACTGAGCCATGGCATTGGCCGGTTGAAGAATGATGTCCATGGCCTTAGCCGGGCTGTTCTTGATCGAGATCTATATGTTCTGGATCTGTTCTTTGGAATATGATTATGGGAATCTTTTAGTTATGAATTATCATGAGTTTTCATGAATCTTAATCAGTTTTTAGGAATTGATTTGATGATGTCCACTTTGGGCCGGTTTGGCTGATCTTGGCCGAGATCTCTAGGATCGAGGCTGGTTCTGCATATTCTGATAATGGCATTCTCTTAGTTGGGTATTATCATGAATTTACATGAATTTTATTTAGTTTTTTGGATCACATTTGAAATCGGCCAGATTTGGGTTTAATGAGAAATTGATCGATTAGTTATGGAACCAGCCATGTAATGATAGATCCTAGTGTTAGGTTATCGGATCATATGCTTGTGTATTGTGAAATGTTTGTCACTTATGATTATTGATCATAAGGAATGTTAGTTATCAAACTTGGGTTGGTAAGCTATGTGCAAGGATTGGCTAAGAGCTATAAAGAAGAGTCTAGCTAGTATTTGGTGGTGTGGACCATAAGTACTGAGCTTGGGTGTTATTATTCAAGGAAGGCCGTGTGTGATCTGATCATGGGTAAGGATGGACGACCTGATCCATAGATGATAGGTCAAGGTGTCTGATCGGATTGATCAAAGGATGCACCAGTCGTAAGAGCAGTTGTGATCGGCTTCGTTGGGACATGGTTCCATGGCCGGTTAGGTATGTGAAAAGACTCATCAGTTCTGGGTCATGTGGGGTGGTTGGTTGATTGATTTAGGATCTGATGGGCATTTTTGGACCATAAGATGTACTTGGTATCATAAGCTGATAAGCGAAAGGTATTTGAATGAAGCATGAGCCGGGAAGGGCCAAATGCATGTCCTTAGCTGTTTGAAGACTTCTCAAGGGTTACTTAAGTCAGTGGGGATGGTTGGCTGAATGACTAAGTACCTTGGGGAGTTGTTTTATGTGTAAAGAAGCTGGATACAGTATATGGCAGCTGGCCATAGCTCGGACTTAGCTCAGTTCGAGTGTGACAGCTCGATCAGCTGGTTTACGAGTTCATTCAGCTAGAGCAGCTGGGCCGATGAGCTAACAAGCTCAGTGGATGTGGCTAAGGTATGATCTAGTAACTCTTGCTTAGTTCTAGATAGAATGGACTAGGGGAGTGGAACCTCAGATTCGTATGACTTGATTCGGGTCTAGGATCGACCTTTGAGCTAGCTGGTAGTTGAGATTACTAACCATTAGCTGAGGTGATTCGACCGGGAGAGTATTAGATTGGTTATAGACCAATGGATGATGATATTCTTCCGCTGCGTATGTGTTGTATTGATATAAGCTAAGAAAGACTATGTTAGTCTTGAGCTAAGATCTGAGTTAGCCTTCGCCTATGGGCGATGTTTTAAATAAAGGGCGAAAATTTTGAGAGGTTCGGTCAGGGTATGGACCGAGCGACGTGAGGCATCAACCGCGGCCTAGTCGGCCGGGATCGGGTCTTACATTGTCCGTCTGTGTCCGTCAGCACACACAGGACGTCTGTGGCTGTCCATCAGTACACATATCAGCACGTTGGTCCTTGGACTCAGCATGCTGGCCCTTCCCGTGAACTGTTTTGGGTGATTTTGGCCCACGTGGCCTGTCTGTTCAGTACACACAGGACGTCTGTGGGTGTCCACCAGCACACACAGGACGTCCGTGGCTGTCCGTCAGCACACACAGGACGTCTGTCGCTGTCCGTGTGTTCGTGTATGACCATCAGCACACACATGACATTTGTGGGTGTCCGTCAGCACACACAGGACGTCCGTGTGTGTCCGTCAGCACACACAGGACGTCCGTGGCTGTCCGTGTGTCTCCGTGTGTGTCCGTCAGCACACACAGGACGTCCATGGATGTCCAGCAGTACACATATCAGCACGATGGTCCTTGGACTCAGCACGCTGGCCTTTCCCGTGGACTGTTTGGGTGATTTTGGCCCACGTGGGCTGTCTGTTCAGTACACACAGGACGTCTGTGGGTGTCCGCCAGCACACACAGGACGTCTGTGGTTGTCCATGGCTATCCGTCAGCACACAAAAGACATCCGTGGCTGTCCGTGTGTGTCCGTTTTTGTCTGTGTGTGTCCGTCAGCACACACAGGACATTCGTGGCTGTCAATAAGTACACATATTAGCACGCTGGTCCTTGGACTCAGCATGCTGGCCCTTCCCGGGGACTGTTCGGGTGATTTTGGCCCACGTGGGCTGTCTGTTCAATACACACAGCACGTCCGTGGGTGTCTGTCAGCACACACAGGACGTCGGTGTGTGTCCGTCAGCACACACAGGACATCTGTGGCTGTCTGTGTGTGTCCATGCACGTCTATCAGCACACACAGTACGTCCGTGGCTGTCCATCAGTACACATACCAGCATGTTGGTCCTTGGACTCAGCACGCTGACCCTTCCCTTGGACTGTTCGGGTGATTTTGGCCCACGTGGGCTGTCTGTTTAGTACACACAGGACGTCCGTGGGTGTCCACAAGCACACACAGGACGTCTGTCGCTGTCTGTGGCTGTCCGTCAGTACACACAGGACATCTGTGGCTGTCCGTGTGTGTCCGTGTGTGTGTCCGTGTGTGTCCGTCAGCACACACAGGACATCCGCGGCTGTCCATCAGTACAGATATCAGCACGCTGGTCCTTGGACTCAGCACGCTGGCCTTCCCGTGGACTGTTTGGGTGATTTTGGCCCACGTAGGCTGTCTGTTCAGTACGCACATGACGTCCGTGGGTGTCCGTCACCACACACAGCACTTCCGTGTGTGTCTGTCAGCACACACAAGACGTCCGTGGCTGTCCGTTTGTGTCCGTGTGTGTCCGTCAGCACATAAAGGACGCCTGTGGCTGTCCATTAGTACACATATCAGCACATTGGTCCTTGGACTCAGCACGCTGACCCTTCCCGTGGACTGTTCGGGTGATTTTGGCCCACGTGGGCTGTCTGTTCAGTACACACAGGACGTCTGTGGGTGTCCGCCAGCACACACACAGGACGTCCGTGGCTGTCCGTGTGTGTCTGTGTGTGTCCGTCTCTGTCCGTCAACACACACAAGACGTCTGTGGCTGTCCATCAGTACACATATCAGCACGTTGGTCCTTGGACTCAGCACGCTGGCCCTTCCCGTGGACTGTTCGGGTGATTTTGTCCTACGTGGGCTGTCTGTTCAGTACACACAGGACGTCCGTGGGTGTCCGCCAGCACACACAGGACGTCTGTGGCTGGCCGTGTGTGTCCGTGTCTGTCCGTCAGCACACACAGGACGTTTGTGGCTGTCCATCAGTACACACATCAGCACGCTGGTCCTTGGACTCAGCATGCCGGCCCTTCCCGTGGACTGTTCGGGTGATTTTGGCCCATGTGGGCTGTCTGTTCAGTACACACAGGACGTCCATGTGTGTCCGTCAGCACACACAGGACGTCCGTGTGTGTCCGTCAGCACACAGGATATCCGTGGCTGTCCGTCAGCACACACAGGACGTCCGTGGCTGTCCATCAGCACACACAGAAGTCTTGTGGCTGTCCATCAGTACACATATCAGCACGCTGGTCCTTCCCTTGGCTGATTTTGGACAACCATAGACTGTCCATGGACTGCCGATCAGTACATATATCAGCACGCTGACCACACATATAAGCATGCTCGTCCTTCCCATGGACTGTGCGTCCGACGTCTTCTTATATACTTGAATTTTTTTGGGTTTTTTGTTTTTAACGTTTTGGGGCGGAACGTGTGATTGGAAAGGGGGAGGGTCGAATCTTAGTGACGAAGGGCTGA
Source organism: Brassica napus (assembly GCF_020379485.1). NCBI lineage: Eukaryota > Viridiplantae > Streptophyta > Magnoliopsida > Brassicales > Brassicaceae > Brassica > Brassica napus. Next base: position 43,510 of record NW_026014663.1, read on the forward strand.
ATCTCAGTGGATCGTGGCAGAAAGGCCACTCTGCCACTTACAATACCCCGTCGCGTATTTAAGTCATCTGCAAAGGATTCTACCCGCCGCTCGGTGGTAATTATAATTCAAGGCGGTCCGAACAGCGCTTTCGCCGAACGGACTTAGCCAACGACACGTGCCTTTGGGAGCCGAAGCTCCAACTGAGGGTCGGCAATCAGGCGGCGGAATTCTTCGAGGAGGCCGGAGGCTAAGGAAATATTTTTCATCAAGGTCAGAAATATTTTGGAGTCTCTCAAGAATAATTAGCTCATCAGAACGGGAGCAGAAAAATATTCGGGATTGTTCGCGGGATGAAAATATGCCGGAAGGGTCAAAAATCGCATAAACCGACCAAGAAGCTCGAGGTGTCTCTATGCATTTGACCAGGACGTTCTGTCTATCACATCAGCAGCTGAGTGTCAACACAAGGAGGAGGTGTAGACGTGCATGGAAGCTGCACATGCAGCTTGACATGTAGAAGCACGAGGTGGAACGGCCAAGCACGAGGTGTCTCCGCGCATGGAACCGAAGCATGCGGCCAGCCATGTGTATGATGCTGTGGCGCCTTGCATGAGTTCCAGTCATGCAGCCTGACATCTGGGAGGAGTTGTGGCGTCCTGCATGTGTCCTGGACATGCAGCAAGCCATGTGGAGCACGAGGTGGATTGGCCAAGCACGAGATGTCGCGACGCATGCAATCGAAGCATGCTGATCGACATGTGTGAGGATGTGTGGCGCCTTGCATGAGCTCCAGTCATGCAGCCTGACATCTGGGAGGAGTGGTGGCGTCCTGCATGTGTCCTGGACATGCAGCCAGCCATGTGGAGCACGAGGTGTCGTCGTGCATGCGTCCGGAGCCATGCGGAGCGACACACGGGCTGCCACCAACCTGAAGCTGATTGGCTGGTGTCTCCTATAAATACCCCCACGACCCCAGCTCATTTCTTCACATCCAGACCTGTCCAAACCCATTCCAAAACATGAGAGAAAAGTAGAAAAAGAAAGCAAGTGATTCCAAGCTATTTCGAGAGTTTTAGAGAGTTTTCGAGATCAGTTCTCTACCGATTTTGAGTCATCGCCTTGGGAAGCTTCTGTCCAACTGAAGGTCAATCAAATGAAGATCAGCTCAGATGGGAATCAAGTCAACGTGGCCAGAGAGAAAGAGAGAGAGAAGAAAAGTGTCGACTTAGAGTATAGTCGATTCTCACCGAGAAGGCCAGTTCCGTCTAATCGGCTATTCTTTACGATTGTGACGCGGAAGCTCTGTCCAATTCAATCCGTCCAGGCCAGTCATATTCTATGATGGTCAAGTGGAGGTGCTGTCCAGAGTTAGTTCAGAACTATGGGTTCAGATCAGTCGAAGTTCTGCTCGATACTCCGCCGGGAAGTCCGAAGAACTGTCCAGAAGCTAGAGGAGGTTCTATCCGAGTCCAGATCAGCCTGTCGAGGCCTGTCAACTTCTTCATGGTGAAGCCAAGGTTGTTTCCAAGACAAGATCAGTCCAGTCCAGTCCAGTCAAGGCGTCCATTGGGTTTTGGCCAAGTCCTCTCCGATCAACCAGCTGCTTCTCGACTAGAACACTGTGAGTTGGTTTGTTTGAATTCCACTTGGAATTTAGGGTAGATCGAGTCTGCATATATATTAGAATGATCACTCTATTGAATGGTAGAGTCCTTAGGGTTATTTTATTTATGGAACCGGACTCAGTTTAGCACGGGCTAAGCTGAGATGAATGGAATTAAGACTGAGTTAATAACCTGACTTGGACTAGGGCTAGGATGCATCATGTTTTCTATTATTGCGTGTTGATATTATTGAGTGCAGGTTCCCGTTATCTTTAAAGATAGTTTCTCAGCGGGAGGCTGGACTATCTGGGTAACGGTTTGATTGTGTTGTTTAGTATTCATATTATTGTTTAGTAGTTAGTACTAATTGTCTTAGGCCATATAGGCCGGACTACTGGTACTATTGGTTTGTGTTGTAGAGTCGAGTGTCTAGTTTGGATCTGGAACTTTGGCTTTAGGTTAGGTTCTAGATTGAGTTTGTTTTGTTGTGAGTGTGCCGACAGTATGTGCGAAACCCGTCCATACTAGGCTTGTGTAGGGGTGATTAGTGTTTCCTCGGCCTCGTACCCAGCGGGTTCAAGGAAACCCCTTATTCGCTGGATCGGGAAGACTCAGACGAACGGTGTCATGTACTATGGCTGAGTATTACACGACGGTGTAATGTGGCAGTGACCCGAAGGACTGTGGGCTGTCGCGCGGTGACCCGAATGACTGTGGGCCGCGGTCGGTTGAAAGTTCCTTCTTCTGGCCTTTGTGGTAGGGAGATAGGATATTGCCGATAGAGAGGAGGAACACGATGTCACCAGGGCCCAGGTTAGAGTGTTGTGTTAGAGTGTCGTAGAGGGTTATGGAACCCTCGAGTTAGTGTAGCACCGATATACGGTGTTACAAGTTAGATCGAGTCGTAGTTACTCATAGTCTTATTAGTGTGATTGTGTTTGTGGTTGATTGATTTGCTTGCAGGTTCTGACATTAAGTCCTAAGTCTGGCTTAGGTACCGAATTAGGCTTGATGTGTATTTTGTTAGTGTAGGCCTGACGTTGGCCTATATGTGTTTGAGTGATAGCTTGTGAAGGGTGGTGGATATTAAAGCTATGCGGTATCATTGGTTGGCCGATCATGTTCTTGTTTGATTGTTGGTCGATCGGCCAATGGTATTTGTATAGTCTAAGTGTCTAACACTACATGAGTACTGAACTCAAGCGTATATATGGTTAACTAGGGATTGCTTGTTGACTTATTTTAATGCAGGTTCCCGTTACTTGAAGCTAGATCATGGCAGGAGGCCAAGTCTAACTTAGTAACGGTTTGCTTAGCCTTAGCTTTTATTGCATGCTAGGGCTAGATTGATTGTTATTTTGGGTTGTCTGGGTAGAGTCTAGGTTGCGGGTAGAGGCCGCCAGCTCACTGAGTAATACTAGATTACTCATCCAACTCCGTTGTCCTTTTTGCAGGTTGCTTTAGGTAAGGATGATCGGATAGCTTCGTGCTGGACGTTAGGACCGCCGGTGTAGATTTTCATGCCTTTTGTAAACGGTATTGTGAATTGTATTATGTTGACTCGATTTGGCATTAGGCCGGGCCCAGTCTTGAATTATTCAATGTATGAATATTTCTTGAATCAATAAAAGTAATTGTTTTATATGCGCTTCATGAGTACTCTGATATGTGACTAGTCCGGTCTAACACAACGTTAGGTCGAGGTACGGGTTGAAAAGCCTTAGGCCTTGATCTAACTGAAAACGCTAACTCTAGGTACGGGTTGCAAAGCCTTATGCCTTGACGCAGCGGGACGAGTTAGTGGATGAACTGGTCTAGGTCGTGGAGTAAAGTTTGTGACTCTGACGGGATTGTCCCTAGCCCGTCACGTAGCGCTTCCGAACCATGGTGTTGGGTTGGACGGTCAGTCATGTTCTTGTTTGATTGTTGGCTGGCCGGTTGGCCTTTCATCTCCAACCCTGGGTATTGTACGGTCGATCGGTCATGTTCTTGTTTGATTGTTGGCCGGTTGATCGACCATATGTCTAGGACGGTTTAGGGGTGTTACAGCTAAGGTCTTCATGGTGCCTTGGCCTTGCCACGGTCCTGGTCTGATCCTGAAACCATCACACAACCCAAAACATATGTGTAAGTACAATCCGATATCCTAAACAATCATATCTAGCATTGCATGGTTCGGTTCACTTATTCTATGTTCCCTAACTAACCATTCAACCCACAAGGCACACGGACATACCCAGAACATCACATAGGTTTCCCAGAACACCCATTTAACACACGGTTAGACCAATCAAGAGAGATCTCACCCATTGTCTCAATCAATCTGAACCTGCCATATCTTAATCCCAAAGCTGACCTACGCAAATAAATTCCCAAAAATTTATCTGACTTCTTGATAATTCATGATAAATCCTAACTAAGAGAATGGTCGAGTCAGAACCACCAGAACCGGTCCCGGCCTCCTAGATTTCGGCCATAACCAGCCAAACAGGCCAAACTGACCACCTTTAAATTCATCTGATAAAATTAGTTGGAACCCATGATAATTCATGATAAATCCCCACTAAGAGGAATCCACAATCAGATCTTACAGAACCGGCCTCGATCATATAGATCTCGACCTTGATCAGCCAAATCGGGCAACATCCAAGGACTAGGTTCCTGGACCGGTCAAGACCTTGATCTCATCCCTCTGACTTTGAATCATCAGCCCCATACAGAATAGAGATGAAACAGAGATGGAATAGAAGGATAATGAGAAGAGATAGGTCTGGCTTCACCATTCCGGCCACAACCCACACGGAATTCCACCGTGGCCATGGCAGGAAGGTTTAGTCCATCCTACTCACCTTGGGCGTGCATTCAGGAGTGCTCAAGCCCCTCTCCATGCCTCTGTTACTCATCATCAGCCAATCTCAACTTCCTCAGACCAACTCTCGGATTGAATCAGTCACCAACACACTCGGCCAAGGCTTTGGCCGATCACTTCTTCTTCTTTCTCTCTTTCTTTCTCTCACGATTTGGGCAGAGATTTTCCTTAGGAAAATTGTGGCAAATCTCGGTCCCTAGGGTCTGTATATATAGGAAGAGACAGTCCAATAACTGCCTGGCCGAACAGGCACCACCTGATGCCCGAATGGGTACCATTTGTGCCATTCCCACCTTTTCGGCATAACTGCCCCTTTTCCCTGTTGGGCTGTTCGAACCTGAGCCCACCATACTTGCCCATCCTTCCTGGATCCTTTGTCCAATCCTCAAACCCATCGGACTCTCCTTGGCCACCCAAGCCTCCCTCACGGCCTGGTATGACCCATGACCTGGCCACATGGCCAAGACTGCAACACTTCACCGAGCTGAGGTGAGCTGATTGCTAGCTGCTCCAGCTGGGTGAGCTAGTAGTCTAGCTACTGGAGCTGACCTAAACTAGTGTGAGCTGAACTGAGCTTTCGAGGACTTGATCCAGCTGGTAGAGCTACTTCCCAGCTTGGCCGAGCTGCCTTAGAACTCGTCCAGCTCCGTTCCCCTTGTCTTATCAGGTTCTGGTTAAGTCTCAGCCTACTGATGCACTTAACCATCCTTGTACAGCCATGATACGCTTGTCTTTGGGTCGTGTGACCTGACTGGGGCATCTCCTCGCACCATGGCTGTGCCCGAAGGCACTAACTAGAATCAGGGACATGACAAGTCTCCCCGACTTGAGATGGATTCATCCTCGAATCCGACCCTAGACCTTCCATGGAGAACTGATGATACCATTCCGGAAAATCAGCCTTCATTCTGGCCTCGGTCTCCCAAGTGACTTGCTCTTGTCCACTGCAATCCCAAATCACCTTGACCATCTCTATGGTCTTACGTCTCATTGCTTTCTCCATTCTGTCTACAACCCGAACCGGCCTTGTTTCTAAGGTGAGGTTCGTGCCTAGATCGGATGGAATCTCTGGAATGATAATGTCCTAATCTGAAAGACATTTCCTTAACTGAGACACATGGAACACATTGTGAAATGCTTCCATTTCTGTTGGTAGGTTCAGCTTGTAAGCCACCACTCCAACTCGTTCTATAATCCGGAAAGGACCCAAGTACCTCCGATCTAGCTTCCTTCGGCCAGACACCCTTTTCCGACCTCTGAAAGTGATCATTTTGAGATAAACCATGTCATTCACCTCAAACTCCATATGTTTCCTCCTTCTGTCTGCATAGGACTTGTGGCGATCTTGTGCTTCTTTCATCTTGTCCCTTATGAACTTAATCTTCTCTGTGGTCTCTTCCACTATCTCAGGTCCTATCATGCTGCGCTCCCCCACTTGGGTCCAGCATAACGGTGTCCTGCAAGGTCGTCCATACAAGGCTTCATAAGGCGACATCCCAATGCTCGTGTGGAAGCTGTTGTTGTAAGCAAACTCCACCAACGGCAAATGTTTTTCCCAGGAGTTACCCCAGTCCAAAACACATGCTCTCAACATATCCTCCAACGTCTGGATGGTTCTTTCTGACTGACCATCTGTCTGCGGATGATAAGCTGTACTCATGTTCACCCTGGTTCCTAAGGCCTTTTGGGAAGCCTTCCAGAAGTAAGAAGTGAACCGTGGGTCTCTGTCGGAAACAATATTGGCCGGCACTCCATGCAGGCGTACTATTTCATCCATGTAGATCTGCACCAAAGGCTCCACACCATCAGTCTTCTTGATTGGTATGAAATGAGCTGATTTGGTCAAACGATCCACCACTACCCAAACTGAATCCTTCCGGTTCCTGGTCGTGGGAAATCCGGACACGAAGTCCATGGTTATGTGATCCCACTTCCATTCTGGAATAGGTAAGTTCTGAAGTATCCCACTAGGTACTTGATGCTCAGCCTTGACGAGTTGGCAAGTAAGACATTTGACCACCCACTCGGCCACATCAGTCTTCATGCGAACCCAATGGTAATACCTCTTGATGTCTTTATACATCTTCTTCAGTCCGGGATGCACGGAGAACTTAGACTTATGAGACTGACTCATAATCTCTTCCTTAAGTCCCCGCACGTTAGGGACGCTAATCCTTCCATGGACCAAGATTGTTCCATCATGATTCGTCTGATACTCCGTCTTCTCGTTCCGAGCAACCCCTTGAAGGTCCTCGTCCAAGACCTGAACTTGTCTAATCCTGGTCAGAAGATCGGCCTGGTTCACTGCTTCCAAACCCAAAGGTTCGTCCTCGCTGACCAAGGTATTTAGGTGCAACGACCTGACCATCCCTTCCAACATGTCCGCCTCTTTCTCAGCCGATACTTCAGCTCTTCTGCGGCTCAATGCATCGGCCACCAGGTTTGCTTTACCTGGATGGTATTCTATGTCAAGATCATAGTCGGCACAAACTCCATCCATCTTCTTTGTCTCAAATTCAACTCAGGTTGAGTGAATATATACTTGAGGCTTTTGTGGTCGGTTAAAATCTGAACCTTGGCACCATACAAGTATGACTGCCATATCTTGAGGGCAAACACCACTGCGGCCATCTCCAGGTCGTGGGTTGGGTAGTTACCCTCGTGCTTCCTCAATTTCCTAGAGGCATAGGCAATGACCTTTCCGTGTTGGGTCAATACATATCCTAATCCGGTGATGGATGCGTCTGTGTATACCACATAAGGTTGGTCAACCTCTGGTAGCACTAGAACGGGTGCATTCGTCAACATATTCTTCAAGGCAGAGAAACAATTCTCACATCCTTCAGACCATACAAATCTCACTTCTTTTCCAGTTAGTTGTGTCATCGGTTGGGCCAAGCTGGCAAACCCTTTGACATACTTCCTGTAGTAACCGGCCAGCCCTAGGAAACTCCTGACTTCCGTGACACTCTTAGGTCGTGGCCATTCCTGTATGGCCTTGATCTTCTCTGGATAAACCAAGACTCCTTGATCGGACACGATGTGTCCAAGGAACCCAACACTCCTTTGCCAAAAACTGCACTTGCTCAACTTGGCAAAGAGCTGTTGTTCCCTCAACCCTCCTAGCACAGCCCTTAAATGCCTTTCATGGTCTTCCTTGCTCTTGGAATTTACTAGTATGTCATCTATGAAGATGATTACAAATTCATCCAAGAAATCTCGGAAGATACCATTCATCATCTTCATAAAGGCTGCTGGTGCATTGGTTAGTCCGAATGGCATGACCACAAATTCGTAGTGACCGTACCTTGTTCGGAATGCTGTCTTTCTAACATCATTTGGTTCAATAGGGATCTGATGATACCCTGAAGCCAAATCAATCTTAGAGAACCACTTTGCACCCTTGAGCTGATCCAATAACTCATCTATCCGAGGCAATGGGTATTTGTTCTTCACGGTAACCCGGTTCAACCCTCGATAGTCAATGCACAACCTGAAGCTACCATCTTTCGTTTTGACAAAAAGAACCGGTGCTCCCCAAGGTGACACACTAGGTCTTATAAAACCCTTATCCAGCAACTCCTCCAGTTGCTTTTTAAGCTCGGCCATCTCGGCAGGAGCCATTCTGTAGGGACTTTTGGATAACGGGGCCGTCCCTGGTTCCAGTTCTATTATGAATGGGTCAAACCTATCAGGGGGAATGCCCTGTAGTGACCTAAACACATCGTGGAACTCTCGGACCAGCGGTATTCCCTCGGGTCACCACCCCCTACGACCTCCTTATTGGCGATTGTGGCTAGATAACCTTCACAACCCTTCCTCAGCATCTTTTCAACATGGATTGCTGACACCACCAAGCATCCAGAGATCGGATGTATACCTTGGAACCTGACCGGAGATCCACACCCACCCTCAAACTGCACTCGCCCCCGGTGACAGTCAAGAGTGGCCCGGTTCTTTCCAAGCTAGTCCATACCTAATATCACCTCGTGATTCTTTAGGTGGACTACCACAAGATCCACAGGCATGACCCTGTCTTGGATCACCACTGGGATGTCCCGAATCACTCCTAGTGACCTCATAACTTGCCCACCGGCCGCGTTCACTACCTCAGGACAATCCCCCGTTCCCAACTGGAACAACCCCTTTCCGAGCATCCCTGGGCTCACAAAGCTATGTGTAGCACCAGTATCAAAAAGTATGTGTGTTTACACACCACCAATATTTAGGGTCCCTACATATGACCCAATCTAAGTATCTAACCATTCTAAGTTCTGTACCATGCAATTATATTGAATTGAAAAGATCAAGATCAGACAATTACCAGTGATCGCTTGGAATGGCCCGGTCCTGTCCTCATCCTTGGACAACTCATAGATGTGCGGTGCTGAAGTCTGTCCGCGGTTCTGATCCGGCCTGCTAACCTCTCCTCGGCTCTTGCTTGGCCCGGATGACAGCTTAGGACAATCCTTTAGGAGATGTCCCTTCTTTCCACAGTAGTGGCATGTCCATGTATCACCACTAGCCCCTTGCTCCTGTCTAGGACAGTCACGAGCTGAGTGATCCATCTTGCCACATCGGAGACAGGCTCCCATTGCTCTCCAGCATTCACCACCATGATGTCTGCCGCACTTGGGACACTCAGGCCTACCACTTGAAGGTTTACCTTCCTCAGCCTGGTCCCTCTTCCTCTTGCGGTCATTGCTACCACCACTAGGAGCCGTGTGACTTCGGGTTTTCAGCTTAGCCTCCTAGGCCAAGTTAGTCTCCAACATAGCCATCCTTTCAACCAGTTCAGACACAGTGTGAAAGGTGCGAACTGAGCAGTAGGTTCGGAGCTCAACCCTTACGCCTCTAATCAACCGACGAACCTGTACTGACTCGTCCTCTAACTCCTTACCCACATAACGCCAGAGACGGTTGAATTCCTCTTCATACTCCCTTACTGTCCTGCGTCCCTGAACCAGGTACAAGAACTTAGCCTCTAGACGATCCCACGCCTCAGCTGGGAAGTACTTGTGGTTGAACTCCACCTCAAAGTCGGAGAAGCGTTCAATGCTGCCACTGTACGCTTTTCTGAGCCCATGTGGCTGTCAGTTCAGTCCACACATGAAGTGAACTGCAATGTCCTTCTTGTAGTCATCTGGGCATCCGAGTTGAGTCCGTTAGCGGACTACAAAGACGTCTTGGGTGTCCGCTTTTAGCACACACAGGACGTCTGTGGCCATCA
>NW_026014664.1:0-5000 GCF_020379485.1 Brassica napus
TTTTGCCTTTCCGGTGAATTTTCGTCCCGCGATGAATCCCAAATATTTTCTTTTACGCCCGTTCTGATGGCCTGAGTATTTTAATAAACCCTACTGTGACTCTGATCTTGAGGAAAAAATATTACCGAGCTTTGGCTTCTTCGAAAAAATTCGTAATACCGAAATTTAGGGTTTTTCGCCCAATTTCTGGTCTTCTGTTGTGCTTCCAAAGTGTCTTGCTTCAAACATCATTTGAATCAATCTACTACATTGTCTAACCATTGCAGTGGCCATACTTTGACTCAGGTTCAGATAAGAACAATATGATCATCCGCGACTCGATCATCCAAAAAGATACCGACCATTCTTATTTTTTTTATTTATTTTTTTTTTTTTAAGGGTTTCTACATTTCCCCCGTTAACAGAAGTCGTCCTCGAATTATAAGGCTCTGAGGGGCCTCCTTCTTCCATTACAACGTCCTCTCGGGAAAAACTCCGGTGATCGGTTTTAAATCTCGCTTCATCCTCCCAAGTAACATGAATCTGTTTTGTCTTCAGAACAGTTGTACTGAGCAATCTCACGATTTTTGAGCTTCCGAATACGCCGTTCTCCTAATTGATTGGTCCTTCCGGATACGTAAGGTTTGTCTCCACTCCTCGATCTCTCGGGCTCAACAGTACTTGGATCCCGTATATGTTTCCGAAGCATGGAAACATGGAATATGGTGTAGATGCATATCTGCTGGCGGATCCAATCGGTAAGCTACCTCACCAACTTTCCGATGATCTTGTACGGACCAATGACCTGACCGCAAGTTTCCCGACCCTTGCCAAATCTGTCTTCCCTTTTTGTGCAGTAACCTTCAAATAGACCCAATCTCCTATCTTAAAAGTTACTTTCTTCTTGACTGGTCTGCGTACTTCTCGACGGTCCTGAGCCTTCTTATGTTGGCCTGAATCGTCTCCAGTTTAATCATGGTCTCCTGAACAATAGGTGACCCACAACATTTCTTTCGCCCACTTCCGTTCCAACACATAGGCATCTTGCATGGCCTTCCGTATAATGCTTCATAAGGTGAAATCCCTATGCTCGAATGATGATGATGTTATACGAGGAACTCAACCAACGGTAAATGCTTCTCCCAAGTTCCTGCCCAATCGAGAATACACATCGCAGCATGTCCTCGATGGTCCGAATGGTCCTTCCGTTTGGCCATCTGTTTCTGGGATGGAACCGTGCTTCTGTACAGTTTAGTTCCAAGGCTTCTTGTAGTGCTTCCCAAAATGATGCCGTGAACCTTGGATCGCGATCTGAGACGATGTCAGAGGGTACACCATGTAACTTCACGATTTGGTCGATGTACAGCTCGGCCAAAACTTCAACTTTATCAGTGTCCCGCATAGGCAAAAAGTGTGTGACCTTGGTTAACCTATCCACAATCACCCATATCGAGTTGTTCGATCTACCTGGAGCAATAGGTAATCCGGTGATGAAATCCATGGAAATAGAGTCCCATTTCCATTGAGGTATCGGAAGACTCTGCAACAATCCTCCTGGAACTTGATGTTCCACCTTGACTTGTTGACAAGGTGCACACTGAGCAACCCATTGTGCTACTGATCTCTTCATGCCCGGCCAATGATAGTATCTTCTCACGTCTCGGTACATCTTCGAACTTCCAGGATGGATACTGAGTAAAGAATGATGTGCAATCCTTAGTATCTCATCTCTCAGCCCTTGTCCTTTAGGAACCGTGATCCTCCCATTAATTAGCAAGGTTCCGTCCTCCGCCAAGTAGTATCCCGCATTATTGGCCCGGCGTGTCCTTTGAGTTCTTCAGCAATCTTCAGTAACTTCTCATCCTTAAGTTGTTCTTCTCGAATTCTCTGAATCAAGCTGGCCTGATTCACCGCTTGAAGTCCCAATGGCTCGCTTGTCTGCCCTTCCAAAACGACCAACTTCACTTGTTTCAACTCCTGGTTCAATAGCTCCACTTCTTTCTCTAAATCTGCGTCCAACTTTCTTCGACTTAAGGCGTCCGCAAAAACATTCGCTTTACCAGGATGGTAGCGAATCCGTATGTCGTAGTCTGCCACAAACTCCATCCACCTACGCTGGCGCAGGTTGAGATCTGGCTGAGTGAAGAGGTATTTAAGACTTTGATGGTCCGTGTATACCTCCACTTCTTCTCCATACAAGTAAGATCTCCAAATTCGCAAAGCGAACACCACGGCCGCTAACTCCAAGTCATGTGTACTGTAGTTATCCTCATGCTTTCGTAGTTGTCGCGAAGCATATGCAATGACTCGCCCATCTTGCATAAGAACACAAACCTAACCCAACGCGTGAAGCATCCGTGTAAAACCGTGTAAGGTTTACCTTGCTCGGGCAAAGCTAACACAGGTGCAGTCGTGAGAGCTTCCTTCAACTTCTTGAATGCCCTCTCGGTTTCTTCCACCCATAAGAAAGGAACTCCTTTACCGGTAAGTTAAGTTAAAGGCTTTGCAATGGAGGAAAAGTCCTTAACAAACTTCCGATAATAGCCTGCAAGTCCGAGAAAACTCCTCACTTCTGTCACAGTGGTAGGTCGAGGCCATTCTCGTATGGCTTGGACCTTTTCTGGATCAGCAGCCACGCCCTCTCCTGATACTATGTGACCCAGAAAACCTATCTCTCTCTTCCAAAACAAGCACTTGCTGAACTTGGCAATAGCTTCTGATTCCGTAACCTCTCCATAACCAGTCTCAGATGCTCTTTGTGCTCTTCCTTACTTCTCGAGTACACCAGGATGTCGTCAATGAAAATGATCACGAACTTATCAAGGTAGTCGTGAAACACTTCATTCATCAAGCGCATGAAAGCCGCAGGTGCGTTCGTGAGACCAAAGGGCATAACTACAAACTCGTACTGCCCATACCTCGTCCGAAACGCCGTCTTCATAATATCTGACTTGGCAATAGGAATTTGGTGATACCCTGATGCCAAATCAATCTTCGAAAACAACTAGCTCCCTTTAGTTGGTCTAACAACTCGTCTATCCTCGGAAGAGGATACTTATCTTTTATCGTGATGTTGTTGATACCACGATAATCGATACACAACCTCATGCTTCCGTCCTTCTTCTCACAAATAAACAAGAGCTCCCCAAGGTGAAGAGCTCAACCGGATGAATCCCTTTTCAATAGATCTTCCAATTGTTTCTTTAGCTCGGCCAACTCCGCAGGTGCCATCCGATATGGTGCCTTAGCTATAGGTTTGGCTTCAGGCTCCAAAGTAATGGTAAAGGGATTACTTGAGGTGGAGGTAATTCCTTTAGTGGTGCAAAGATATCCTCAAACTCTTGGACCACTTCTATGTCTTCGACCTTAACTTCATCATTAGTGGCTCCTCCACTAACCGATAAGGTCACCAAATATACTTCCCCGTCTTGAAACAAATCTTGTACTCTCATTGCTGCTACCAAAGACACGGTCATACTAGGACTGATTCCATAGTATACCATCTCTGGTCGTTTACCTCTGCCGAACAACAACCTTCCCTTTCCACAGTCGATCTGAACTCCGTAGCTCTCTATAACCAATCCATTCCAAGGATTACCTCGTACCTTTTAAAGGCACGACTAACAGATCTGCCACAAACTCTTTGCCTTGAATGACCAATGGAACATTCTTGATACATACACTGATTTGCTTGAAGGGTTCGGTCTGCGGGGGGTCAAGACGGCAACGTTTATCCTGTCAACCACAAAACAATCCCAAAACCGGGCAGCTACTTTAGGGGTCACAAAACTATGTGTTGCCCCCGAGTCGAACAATACATGTGTGGGTTTACCAGCAACATGTATGGTTCCTGCCACAGTAATCCAATCAACAAATCTTAATCACAAAAATACTAATAAATTCTCACAACCATCAATCATCATCCTAAATTTCTAAACGCGCAACCTAGCGATCAAGCAATCTATAACTAACCAGCATACTAATTAGATTCCAGCAACTAAATTTCCATTCAATAAAAAGAAGAGGTTAAGCACCCACAATACCTGTGATGGGACCGCTTGATGGTCCTGCATTGTCTGGGTTTTCTACACCTAAGGCATAAACTCTACCTCCTAGGTTTTGCTTCTTTGGTGCTGGCTCAATAGCTGGACGGCTAGGAGGAGCTCGGATTGCGAGAGGGGTCGCAGGGATTGGCTTGTTTGGACATGACGATGCATAATGGCCCTTCATACCGCAAGAGAAACAAAGTAACATCTTCCATCCTTATCGATGAATAACCCTGCTGGTTACTCCGTTGTCTGTTGGGACAAAACTTAGAAATATGCCCCGGTTGATCACATATGTAACACACCACAGTGTTACCACGATTGTTGGTTTGGCCTCCAAATCCTCGCCCTTTTCCTTTGTAAGATCTTGGACCCTTGTTGAAATTTGACCTTTCTCCTTGGCTAAACTTGGTGTGTCCACCAGAATGTGGTAAGGTCTTCCTTCAGCCTCCAATACAGTTTCAACATTAACAGCTTTTTCCACTAGCTCAGATAAGCTGCTAAAGTTGCTTCCAGCTAACCGACTTCCAAGCTCCGGCTTCAATCCGTACATAAAGTTACGGATCATAGTTGCTTCATCTTCACGCCCATCAAAGACATGTCGCCTCAACCTTGTGAACTCAGATTCGTAACTCCTCACTGGCCTATCTCCTTGAACAAGGTTCATGAACTGGCGCTCCAATCGATGCTTTGCTTCTGGAGGAAAGTATTTCCTCTCAAACTCTCCCTTGAACGACTCCTATGATGTGATGTTGTGTCCACACTGTCTGTCTATGCTGTCCCACCATCCTGTGGCGTCGCCTTCCAAGTAGTACACAGCGATCTTCTTCTTATACTCCTCCGGGCACTCCATGGCTTCAAAATTCTCTCCATCATAGTAATCCACTTGCCGGCCTCAATAGGATCAGATCCTCCTTTGAACTTGTAGGATCCAATGTTCTTCATGGTAGATAATAGCTTGGAAACTTCAGGGGC
>NW_026014664.1:10000-120154 GCF_020379485.1 Brassica napus
TCAGCACACACAGGACGTCCGTGGCTGTTCGTGTTTGTCCGTCAGCACACACAGAACGTCTGTGGCTGTCCATCACGCTGTTCCTTGAACTCAGCACGCTGGCCATTCCCGTGGACTGTTTGGGTGATTTTGGCCCACTTGGGCTGTCTGTTCAGTACACACAGGACGTCCGTGGGTGTCTGCCAGCACACACAGGACGTCCATGGCTGTCCGTGGCTGTCCGTCAGCACACCAAGACGTCCATGGCGGTCAGTGTGTGTCCATGTGTGTCCGTCAGCACACACAGGGCATCCGTGGCTGTCCATCAGTACACAGATCAGCACGCTGGCCCTTCCCGTGGACTGTTCGGGTGATTTTGGCCCACGTGGGCTGTCTGTTCAGTACACACATGACGTCTGTGGGTGTCCGTCAGCACACACAGGACGTCCGTGGGTGTCCGTCAGCACACACAGGATGTTCGTGGCTGTCCGTGTGTGTCCGTGTGTGTCCATAAGCACACACAGGACGTCCGTTGCTGTCCATCAGTACACATACCAGCACGTTGGTCCTTGACTCAGCACGCTGACCCTTCCTGTGGACTGTTCGGGTGATTTGGCCCACGTGGGCGGTCTGTTCAGTACACACAGGACGTCTGTGGGTGTCCGTCAACACACACAGGACGTCCGTGTGTGTCCGTCAGCAGACACAGGACGTCTGTGGCTGTCCGTGTGTGTCTGTGTGTATCCGTCAGCATACACAGGATGTCTGTGGCTGTCCATCAGTACACATATCAGCACGTTGGGCCTTGGACTCAGCACGCTGACCCTTCCCGTGGACTGTTCGGGTGATTTTGGCCCCCATGAGCTGTCTGTTCCGTACACACAGGACGTCCGTGGGTGTCCGCCAGCAGACACATGACGTCCGTGGCTGTTCATGTGTGTCCGTCAGCACACACAGAAAGTCCGTGGCTGTCCATCAGTACACATATCAGCACAATGGTCCTTGAACTCAGCACGCTGACCCTTCATGTGGACTGTTCGGGTGATTTTGGCCCACGTGGGCTGTCTGTTCAGTACACACAAGACGTCTGTGGTGTCCGCCAGCACACACCAGACGTCTGTGGCTGTCCGTCTGTGTCCGTCAGCATACACAGGACGTCCGTGGCTGTCCATCAGTACACATATCAGCACAATGGTCCTTGAACTCAGCACGCTGGCCATTCCCGTGGACTGTTTGGATGATTTTGGCCCACGTGAGCTGTCTGTTCAGTACACACAGGACGTCCGTGGGTCTGCCAGCACACAAAGGACGTCCGTGGCTGTCTGTAGCTGTCCATCAGCACACACAGGACGTCCATGGCTGTCCGTGTGTGTCCGTGTGTGTCCGTCAGCACACACAGGACGTCCGTGGCTGTCCATCAGTACACAGATCAGCACGCTGGCCCTTCCCGTGGACTGTTCGGGTGATTTTGGCCCACGTGGGCTGTCTGTTCAGTACACACATGACGCCCTTGGGTGTCCGTCAGCACACACAGGACGTTCGTGGCTGTCCGTGTGTGTCCGTGTGTGTTCATCAGCACACACAGGACGTCCATTGCTGTCCATCAGTACACATATCAGCACGTTGGTCCTTGACTCAGCACGCTGACCCTTCCCGTGGACTGTTCGGGTGATTTTGGCCCACGTGGGCTGTCTGTTCAGTACACACAGGACGTCCGTGGGTGTCCGTCAACACACAGGACGTCCGTGTGTGTCCGTCAGCACACACAGGACGTCCGTGGCCGTCCGTGGCCGTCCGTGTGTGTCTGTGTGTGTCCGTCAGCTTACACAGGACGTCCGTAGCTGTCCATCAGTACACATATCAGCTCTTTGGGCCTTGGACTCAGCACGCTGACCCTTCCCGTGGACTGTTCGGGTGATTTTGGCCCCTGTGGGCGGTCTGTTCAGTACACACAGGACATCCGTGGGTATCCGCCAGCACACATAGGATGTCCGTGGCTGTCCGTGTGTGTCTGTGGTTGTCTGTGGCTGTCCGTGGCTGTCGGTGTGTGTCTGTGTGTGTCCGTGGCTGTCCTTGGCTGTCCGTGTGTGTCTGTGTGTGTCTGTGGGTGTCAGCCAGCACACATAGGACGTATGTTGCTGTCTGTGGCTGTCCGTCAACACACCCAGGACGTCTGTGTGTGTCCGTGTGTGTCCGTGTGTGTCCATCAGCACACACAGGACGTCTGTGGCTTTCCATCAGTACACATATCCGCACGCTGGTCCTTGGACTCAGCATGCTGGCCCTTCCCGTGGACTGTTTGGGTGATTTTGGCCCACATGGGCTGTCTGTTCAGTACACACAGGACCTCCGTGCGTGTCCGCCAGCACACACAGGACGTCTGTGGCTGTCCGTCAGCACACACAGGACGTCTGTGGCTGTCCGTGTGTGTCCGTGTGTGTCCGTCAGCAGACAGGACATCCGTGGCTGTCCATCCGTACACATATCAGCACGGTGGTCCTTGGACTCAGTACGCTGGCCCTTCCCATGGACTGTTCGGGTGATTTTGGCCCACGTGAGCAGTCTGTTCAGTACACACAGGACGTCCGTGGGTGTCCATCAGCACACACAGGACGTCCGTGTGTGTCCGTCAGCACACACAGGACGTCCATGGCTGTCCGTGTGTGTCCATGTGTGTCCGTCAGCACACACATGACGTCTTTGGCTGTCCATCAGTATACATATCAGCACGTTGGTCCTTGGACTCAGCACGCTGACCCTTCCGTGGACTGTTCGGGTGATTTTGGCCCACGTGGGCTGTCTGTTCAGTACACACAGGACGTCCGTGGGTGTCCGCCAGCACACACAAGACGTCTGTGGCTGTCCGTGTGTGTTTGTCATGTCCCCGTTCCTGGAACTTAACATGGGACATAGACATTTCAACAGAAACGGGACTGCTTTGGTTCAGATCATGGGAATTGATGAACAAGTAGTAATGAAATGAATGATCAGGATGGACCAATGGCTGGGACAGCTTTGAAGGCAGATGTGTGTAGAAAGGGAGTTTCATTGGCACTGAAGGGGGAAGTGATGCACGACCCAGTGATGATGTTTGATCATGGATGATCACGTCCTAGGCTTCCTCTACATCCTGGGGACACACGCAAATTGTTAGTAGAGAAGGGAGAAGGCCGGACTCAACTCTTAGAGGCCAAGACAGCCTTGAAGGTGGATGCAGTGTAGATATTGGTGTCATGGGAGTTCCATGGAAGGGATGATGGGTGCGACCCATGAATGGATCTTATCAATACTGGAAGTATGTGATAAGGATTGATAGAGGCGTGCACTGGAGGAGCATGGCCGAACACAATAAGAGGAGGCACATGATCTAATCAGATCATGTATAAGGAAACCGATTTTTTAATTACTTTCAAGTTATGGCTCTGTCTCTTGTGGTGCGGTTTGGGCCAAGTATGGCACGCCCCTTGAAGACTATAAATTGTGATGTAAACTAGGTTTGCATGGTGTAGTCTGTTGGATCAGACTTGCATTGGCCAGTTCAAGAATGATGTCCATGGCCTTAGCCGGGCTGTTCTTGATCGAGATCTATATGTTCTGGATCGGTTCTTTGGAATCTGATTATGGGAATCTCTTAGTTATGAATTATCATGAGTTTTCATGAATCTTAATCAGTTTTTAGGAATTGATTTGATGATGTCCACTTTGGGCCGATTTGGCTGATCTTGGCCGAGATCTCTAGGATCGAGGCCGGTTCTGCAAATTCTGATTATGGCATTCTCTTAGTTGGGAATTATCATGAATTTACATGAATTTTATTTAGTTTTTTGGATCACATTTGAAATCGGCCAGATTTGGGTTTAATGAGAAATTGATCGATTAGTTATGGAACCAGCTATGCAATGATAGATCCTTGTGTTAGGTTATCGGATCATATGCTTGTGTATTGTGAAATGTTTGTCACTTATGATTATTGATCATAAGGAATGTTAGTTATCAACCTTGGGTTGGTAAGCTATGTGCAAGGATTGGGTAAGAGCCATAAAGAAGAGTCTAGCTAGTACTTGGTGGTGTGGACCATAAGTACTGAGCTTGGGTGTTATTATTCAAGGAAGGCCGTGTGTGATCTGATCACGGGTAAGGATGAACGACCTGATCCATAGATGATAGGTCAAGGTGTCTGATCTGATTGATCAAAGGATGCACCGGTTGTAAGAGCAGTTGTGATTGGCTTTGTTGGGACATGGTTCCATGGCCGGTTAGGTATGTGAGAAGACTCATCAGTTCTGGGTCATGTGGGGTGGTTGGTTCATTGACTTAGGATCTGATGGGCATTTTTGGTCCATAAGATGGACTTGGTATCATATGCTGATAAGCGAAAGGTTGTTAAATGAAGCATGAGCCGGGAAGGGCCAAATGCATGTCCTTAGCTGTTTGAAGACTTCTCAAGGGTTACTTAAGTCTTTGGGGATGGTTGGCTGAATGACTAAGTACCTAGGGGATTTGTTTTATGTGTAAAGAAGCTGGACGCAATATATGGCAGCTGGCCATAGCTCGGACTTAGCTCAGTTCGAGTGTGACAGCTCGATCAGCTGGTTTACGTGTTCATTCAGCTAAAGCAGCTGGGCCGATGAGCTAACAAGCTCCGTGGATGTGCCTAAGGTATGATCTAGTAACTCTTGCTTAGTTCTAGATAGAATGGACTAGGGGAATGTAACCTCAGATTCGTATGACTTGATTCGGGTCTAGGATCGACCTTTGAGCTAGCTTGTAGTTGAGAGTACTAACCATTAGCTGAGGTGATTCGACCGGACAAGTATTAGATTGGTTACAGACCAATGGATGATGATATCATTCCGCTGCGTATGTGTTGTATTGATATAAGCAAGGAAAGACTATGGTAGTCTTGGGCTAAGATCTGAGTTAGCCCTCGCCTATGGGCGATGTTTTAATTAATGGGCGAAAATTTTGAGAGGTTCGGTCAGGGTATGGACCGAGCGACGTGAGGCATCAACCGCTGCCTAGTCGGCCGGGATCGGGTCTTACAAGTTGGTATCAGAGCATGCTTGATCATGTTAAGGACAGTGCTCAAAGATGTTGAGTTCCAAACCGAAATTATTTCTGAAAACTGAGAGGACTTGGAACCTTAGTTGTGGTGAGCCAAGTGGGAGTTGAGGTAAGATTGGGTTTCATGCTTGTGAACGGGGAAGTTCCTAGATGAGCCGGCTTAGCCAAGATGCACTCTCCAAGGGCAAGACCCTGAAACAGAAAGGTTAGTTTTCTAGTTATTTGGAAGTAATAGACGGATTGGACGATGGACGCAATGCAAGATCTTTGTATGGACGACCTGGACAAGGGAAGTAACATTAACCAAAGAGTGGCTTAGGTTGAAAGATACGTGCAGCACTCTCTTGGAGGTTAGTGTTATTCCTTGGTGGTCGTTCCAAACAAGTGAGCATATGCAGTGTTCATGTTGGTTAAGGGAGACGCTACATGGCTAGTACATGAGTGGGCTTGTGATCAGATGGATCAGCTTGGACTCAGTATAAGTCAAGGTAGGATTCCTTAAGATTGAGTGAATGGAATGGATCAATTCAGGAGGAAATGGGAAACACGATGTTAAGTATCTTAGTATGATGAGGATTGAGGTATACTATAAACACTTTTGTGAATGGTATGGGACGTTCACAGAAGTGTGATGCTTTGGAGAATGGTATGGGACGTTTTCCAAATGAGTGATCAAACCGAGATCCTACTCATCTAAGTACTTAATGATCGGTGGTGTGGAAACACATGTACTTTTCGATACTGGAGCTACACATAGTGTTGTGAGTCCAGGAATGGTCGGAAAGGGTTTGTTCCAGATGGAAACATGGGATTGTCTTGTCATAGTGAATACGGCCAGTTGGCAGGTGATGGATTCACTAGGGCTGGTTAGAGACATCCCGGTATTCTCAGACAGGGTAATGCCTGCGGATCTGATTGTTGATCATAGACAGGGTAATACCTGCGGATCTGATTGTTGTCCGCCTTGAGAATCACGAGGTGATATTAGGCATGGACTGGTTTGGACAGAATCGGGCCACCTTGGACTGTCACCGGGGTATGGTGCAGTTTAAGAGTGGGTGTTATAACACCCCGATCCGGCCGACTAGGCCGTGGTCGAAGTCTTATGTCGCTTGGTCCACTTCCTGGCCGAACCTCTTAATTTTTTTGCCCTTTATTTATAATATCGCCTAAAGGCGAGGGCTAACTTAGATCTTAGCTAAAGACTCCCCTAGTCATTAATAGCCTAGATCATTTCAACAGATACGCAGCAGATTATTCTCTAGTTAACCATTGGTCGAAAACAAATCTAAGACTTGTCTGGTCGAATCACCTTAGCCTTGGTCAGTTTACTCAACTACCAATTAGCTTAAAAGTCAATCCTAAACCCAAACCAAGCCATACGATTCTGAGGTTCCATTCCCCTAAACCATTCTATCTAGATCTAGATAAGTAAATACTAGATCATACCTTTGCCGCATCTACGGAGCTTATTAGCTCATCGGTCCTCCAGTGACTCGAATTGCTCTTACTTGACAGCTGGACCATGATCAATCAATGATCTTACTTATGGTCCTTATCGGGACTCCTGCATCAAACAACTCCCCTAGGTACTTAGTCATTCAACAAACCATCCCACAGACATAAGTAACCTTTGAGAAGTCTTTGTAAGGATAAGGATATACATCTGGCCTTTCTTGGCTCATGCACAATCCGATATCCTTTTGCCTTATAGGCAATAGTACCAAGTCCATCTTCTGGACTGACAAAGCTCATTAGATCCTAAGTCCATCAACCAACCTTCCTCACATGACTTGGAACTGATGAGTCATCATCTGGCCTGATCGGCCTTGGGACTTAACCCAGACAGCAGATATGACTTGTTCATACCAACAGATGCATTCATTAATCAGGTTAAGACCGACACCTTGAACAATCATTCAGAGGTCAGGTCGTCCATACTCATACATGATCAGATCTTACACGGCCTTCCTTGAACAATCACACTTAGGCTTAGTACCTATGGTCTACGACACATAGTACTAGCCATACACTTCGTCATGACTCTTAGCCAATCTCGAAGCTATCAACACCAAGTTGATATCTAGAAGCATCACATCAATACTCTTACTCCGGCAATGTGACTATCCATACTAGTGCTCGGCCATCAAACCATCTTCATGAAACATGATCCAACCACTAGACTTGATAAGCCATCGTCCACTTAGCATGTACTGATATAACCGGCCTTCCATTGCCATCTTGTGGGTCTACCCCCTACATAAGGCATATGGCGCCTATCCTACTCACCAACCCGAGGTTGATTGTAAGATATCCCACTTAGCCTTTGCGGCCAGAACCATCCAACCATAGTTGGATCGTCCATAGTCCCGTCTAACGTCTGGTTAAGATGATCGGCCAGTTATAAGTCCGGCCCAAAGGCTCACGGACCTTCTTACCTGATCCAACCCAAAGCCTGGATCCATACCACATAGTAAGGCCCAAGAGCAAACCGGATTGACTTGCAACCAATCAGACCTTGCGACACAACACTCCGGTTAAATTAACCGTCCGTCCGTTCGACTATGCAGCCGCGGACTGTCCACTTGGTTCGGCCTAAGCCTTGAACCAATGGCACCATTTGGAACTCACACCCTTTGGGAACTAGTACCCTTTGGACACACGTGCCTCTTGGCAACTCATGACCCTTGGCAACTCACACCCATTCAGATGTTCCAACCGTTCGACCTAACCGTCCATGGGAATGTCTGGTCCGTGCGTGTGTCCGGCCTATGGCCAAAGGACCACGTCTTAACCTACACAAGTCGCGAACCATTTTGACTGTTCAGGGAAGTGTTGCAACCGTTCAGAACCGAACAGAACCGCCCATATCCAATCGGATCACCTGAGGCTGGTTTAGACCATGCGCGCGCCTAACTCGACGGTTATGGATCGCGACCGCATTACTCAACCAGAACCACGGTTATAACCAATCCCAACATATCCACAAGTCCACGCCAATGTACAGAAGGAGTAGAAGAAGAATTAGATGAAAAGAATAAGAAGAATGGGACACAATCCAAACGTCCATGGCTAGACCGGTTCGGACTGCCCGATGGTCTTAGCCGATGAGTCGGTGGTTACCCCACTGACCCTATTGGATTGAACCACGGCTTTGGAGTCCTTCTCCAGACCTTTCTCTATACGCTGGGTATTCATAACCACACGGCCTCCTCTCTCCTAAACCGTTCTCCTTGCCGGAGGTACTAAACCACCACAACCGACCCTTTTCCGGCCGATCTCTCTCTCTCTCCCTCTCTATTTGGCGTCTGCCTTTTGTTTCTCACGAAACTGATTGAATGCCTTGATCTCTGGTCGTGCATCCTTTATATAGGCAACCAAAGGTCATGTTCGAAGAGTCACATACCTTCGAAGCATCCTTCTGGGACAGATCTTGGCCATCGATTACAATCAACGGTCCAGATCGTACCTGTTCGGATATAGAAGGCTCCAGACCTTCTAGGCACGTCCAAACCAAGAGCAGAGTTGGTACTCAAGCCCACAGCCTGCCCACAAGAGTCCAACGACTAATTGACCTCATGGCCGGACCTCATGGCCCGCCACTGACCCGGATCCGGACCATCGGCCCGAAACCCGAACAGTCCGTCAAGCTGAGATGAGCTGAATCCCAGCAGCCTCAGCTGATTGAGCTAGTAGCCCAGCTATTGGAGCTGACCTAGTAGTGTCCGAGCTCGAGTGAGCTTAACCTAGCATCGTTGAGCTAGTCGAGCTACCCGTTCACTTCGTCCAGCTATCATCTTACGCGTACTAGCTGACTTCTCTCTCTTATAAGGTTAAGTCTCAGCATCCTTACGTCCTTAACCTTCTATCTTGGCCATGGAACGCCTTCCTTAAGGTCCTAAGATCCATGATTGGGGGCATGACAGGTGTGGACCCCTGATCAGGTTCCAAGGCTTGGAAAGAATTGGGCCACTCTGGACTGTCACAGAGGAAGGGTGCAGTTTTAGAGTGGGTGTAAACCCCCGATCAGGTTCCAAGGTATTCCTCCGACCTCTGGATGCTTAGTGATATCAGAAATCCAAGTGGAAAGGATGCTTGAGAAGGGTTGTGAGGCTTATTGGCCACAATCGCCACTAAGAAGGTTCAAGAGGCTGGTGACCCGGACGGGATTCTGCTGGTTAGTGAGTTCGAGGACGTGTTTCGGGCGCTACAGGGCATCCCCCTGGTAGGGCTGACCCACTAATAGCAGAACCAGAACCATGGACGGCCCCAATGTCCAAAAGTCCATATCGTATAGCTCCTGCCGAGATGGCCGAGCTGAAGTCGACCCCGTCCAAGAAGGGACCTGGGTCGCAGCACAACCAAGTCAGAGATGGACATATGGTTGGAGTGAGACGGTTGAGTCCCGAAGAGACCAGGACCGCAATATGATCAAGTCCAGTAAGGGATGAGGATCAGGAAACAACCTATTCGGAGATGGGCCTATGGTCGGATTGAAACGGTTGAGTCCCTGAGTGGACCAGGACCAGAATGTGATCGAGTCCATGAAGGACCAGGATCGAATTGTGACAAAGTCCAGTACTGGACATAGTCAAGATGAGGCGGGTTAGTCTTGTAGGGACTAAGATCGCAGTATGGCCAAGCTGGGAAATGCTGTGACTGGTTAAGGAATGACCCAGTAATTGGTGGCTGGTATCATAAACCTTAGTGTCCGGGAAGGACTTAAAGAAACATAACAATCTGTTAGGACTCATGGTAGAGTGACAGCCTAAAGATTGGAACATGTTCGCTAGGACTTGGCTGGTGCATCGAGTGGCTTTGAGATTTGTTGAATCTACTAATACTTGAATACTCAGTATGTTCCTAGGGACTGAATTTGATCTAGTCATGGAACTAAAGTGTTCTACAAGGACTTGGTGTCTACTAGGAACGCAACCTGGAGAGATGGGTTAGTGACACAAGTCATGACTTTGTATGGATGCTTGATGGACCACTTGATAAAATTTTGGGTTAAATCTCTATCAAGTGGGGGAGACTTGTACATATGGTGATCAAGACGTTATCAGTGAGAAGGAACAAGGAGGGAGATGCAATAAATTGGTTAGGAAGAACCAATCGAGCACTGAGCCATGGCATTGGCCGGTTGAAGAATGATGTCCATGGCCTTAGCCGGGCTGTTCTTGATCGAGATCTATATGTTCTGGATCTGTTCTTTGGAATATGATTATGGGAATCTTTTAGTTATGAATTATCATGAGTTTTCATGAATCTTAATCAGTTTTTAGGAATTGATTTGATGATGTCCACTTTGGGCCGGTTTGGCTGATCTTGGCCGAGATCTCTAGGATCGAGGCTGGTTCTGCATATTCTGATAATGGCATTCTCTTAGTTGGGTATTATCATGAATTTACATGAATTTTATTTAGTTTTTTGGATCACATTTGAAATCGGCCAGATTTGGGTTTAATGAGAAATTGATCGATTAGTTATGGAACCAGCCATGTAATGATAGATCCTAGTGTTAGGTTATCGGATCATATGCTTGTGTATTGTGAAATGTTTGTCACTTATGATTATTGATCATAAGGAATGTTAGTTATCAAACTTGGGTTGGTAAGCTATGTGCAAGGATTGGCTAAGAGCTATAAAGAAGAGTCTAGCTAGTATTTGGTGGTGTGGACCATAAGTACTGAGCTTGGGTGTTATTATTCAAGGAAGGCCGTGTGTGATCTGATCATGGGTAAGGATGGACGACCTGATCCATAGATGATAGGTCAAGGTGTCTGATCGGATTGATCAAAGGATGCACCAGTCGTAAGAGCAGTTGTGATCGGCTTCGTTGGGACATGGTTCCATGGCCGGTTAGGTATGTGAAAAGACTCATCAGTTCTGGGTCATGTGGGGTGGTTGGTTGATTGATTTAGGATCTGATGGGCATTTTTGGACCATAAGATGTACTTGGTATCATAAGCTGATAAGCGAAAGGTATTTGAATGAAGCATGAGCCGGGAAGGGCCAAATGCATGTCCTTAGCTGTTTGAAGACTTCTCAAGGGTTACTTAAGTCAGTGGGGATGGTTGGCTGAATGACTAAGTACCTTGGGGAGTTGTTTTATGTGTAAAGAAGCTGGATACAGTATATGGCAGCTGGCCATAGCTCGGACTTAGCTCAGTTCGAGTGTGACAGCTCGATCAGCTGGTTTACGAGTTCATTCAGCTAGAGCAGCTGGGCCGATGAGCTAACAAGCTCAGTGGATGTGGCTAAGGTATGATCTAGTAACTCTTGCTTAGTTCTAGATAGAATGGACTAGGGGAGTGGAACCTCAGATTCGTATGACTTGATTCGGGTCTAGGATCGACCTTTGAGCTAGCTGGTAGTTGAGATTACTAACCATTAGCTGAGGTGATTCGACCGGGAGAGTATTAGATTGGTTATAGACCAATGGATGATGATATTCTTCCGCTGCGTATGTGTTGTATTGATATAAGCTAAGAAAGACTATGTTAGTCTTGAGCTAAGATCTGAGTTAGCCTTCGCCTATGGGCGATGTTTTAAATAAAGGGCGAAAATTTTGAGAGGTTCGGTCAGGGTATGGACCGAGCGACGTGAGGCATCAACCGCGGCCTAGTCGGCCGGGATCGGGTCTTACATTGTCCGTCTGTGTCCGTCAGCACACACAGGACGTCTGTGGCTGTCCATCAGTACACATATCAGCACGTTGGTCCTTGGACTCAGCATGCTGGCCCTTCCCGTGAACTGTTTTGGGTGATTTTGGCCCACGTGGCCTGTCTGTTCAGTACACACAGGACGTCTGTGGGTGTCCACCAGCACACACAGGACGTCCGTGGCTGTCCGTCAGCACACACAGGACGTCTGTCGCTGTCCGTGTGTTCGTGTATGACCATCAGCACACACATGACATTTGTGGGTGTCCGTCAGCACACACAGGACGTCCGTGTGTGTCCGTCAGCACACACAGGACGTCCGTGGCTGTCCGTGTGTCTCCGTGTGTGTCCGTCAGCACACACAGGACGTCCATGGATGTCCAGCAGTACACATATCAGCACGATGGTCCTTGGACTCAGCACGCTGGCCTTTCCCGTGGACTGTTTGGGTGATTTTGGCCCACGTGGGCTGTCTGTTCAGTACACACAGGACGTCTGTGGGTGTCCGCCAGCACACACAGGACGTCTGTGGTTGTCCATGGCTATCCGTCAGCACACAAAAGACATCCGTGGCTGTCCGTGTGTGTCCGTTTTTGTCTGTGTGTGTCCGTCAGCACACACAGGACATTCGTGGCTGTCAATAAGTACACATATTAGCACGCTGGTCCTTGGACTCAGCATGCTGGCCCTTCCCGGGGACTGTTCGGGTGATTTTGGCCCACGTGGGCTGTCTGTTCAATACACACAGCACGTCCGTGGGTGTCTGTCAGCACACACAGGACGTCGGTGTGTGTCCGTCAGCACACACAGGACATCTGTGGCTGTCTGTGTGTGTCCATGCACGTCTATCAGCACACACAGTACGTCCGTGGCTGTCCATCAGTACACATACCAGCATGTTGGTCCTTGGACTCAGCACGCTGACCCTTCCCTTGGACTGTTCGGGTGATTTTGGCCCACGTGGGCTGTCTGTTTAGTACACACAGGACGTCCGTGGGTGTCCACAAGCACACACAGGACGTCTGTCGCTGTCTGTGGCTGTCCGTCAGTACACACAGGACATCTGTGGCTGTCCGTGTGTGTCCGTGTGTGTGTCCGTGTGTGTCCGTCAGCACACACAGGACATCCGCGGCTG
This sequence comes from Brassica napus, assembly GCF_020379485.1. Taxonomy (NCBI): domain Eukaryota; kingdom Viridiplantae; phylum Streptophyta; class Magnoliopsida; order Brassicales; family Brassicaceae; genus Brassica; species Brassica napus. The sequence continues at coordinate 22,844 of NW_026014664.1, forward strand.
TCCATCAGTACAGATATCAGCACGCTGGTCCTTGGACTCAGCACGCTGGCCTTCCCGTGGACTGTTTGGGTGATTTTGGCCCACGTAGGCTGTCTGTTCAGTACGCACATGACGTCCGTGGGTGTCCGTCACCACACACAGCACTTCCGTGTGTGTCTGTCAGCACACACAAGACGTCCGTGGCTGTCCGTTTGTGTCCGTGTGTGTCCGTCAGCACATAAAGGACGCCTGTGGCTGTCCATTAGTACACATATCAGCACATTGGTCCTTGGACTCAGCACGCTGACCCTTCCCGTGGACTGTTCGGGTGATTTTGGCCCACGTGGGCTGTCTGTTCAGTACACACAGGACGTCTGTGGGTGTCCGCCAGCACACACACAGGACGTCCGTGGCTGTCCGTGTGTGTCTGTGTGTGTCCGTCTCTGTCCGTCAACACACACAAGACGTCTGTGGCTGTCCATCAGTACACATATCAGCACGTTGGTCCTTGGACTCAGCACGCTGGCCCTTCCCGTGGACTGTTCGGGTGATTTTGTCCTACGTGGGCTGTCTGTTCAGTACACACAGGACGTCCGTGGGTGTCCGCCAGCACACACAGGACGTCTGTGGCTGGCCGTGTGTGTCCGTGTCTGTCCGTCAGCACACACAGGACGTTTGTGGCTGTCCATCAGTACACACATCAGCACGCTGGTCCTTGGACTCAGCATGCCGGCCCTTCCCGTGGACTGTTCGGGTGATTTTGGCCCATGTGGGCTGTCTGTTCAGTACACACAGGACGTCCATGTGTGTCCGTCAGCACACACAGGACGTCCGTGTGTGTCCGTCAGCACACACAGGATATCCGTGGCTGTCCGTCAGCACACACAGGACGTCCGTGGCTGTCCATCAGCACACACAGAAGTCTTGTGGCTGTCCATCAGTACACATATCAGCACGCTGGTCCTTCCCTTGGCTGATTTTGGACAACCATAGACTGTCCATGGACTGCCGATCAGTACATATATCAGCACGCTGACCACACATATAAGCATGCTCGTCCTTCCCATGGACTGTGCGTCCGACGTCTTCTTATATACTTGAATTTTTTTGGGTTTTTTGTTTTTAACGTTTTGGGGCGGAACGTGTGATTGGAAAGGGGGAGGGTCGAATCTTAGTGACGAAGGGCTGAATCTCAGTGGATCGTGGCAGAAAGGCCACTCTGCCACTTACAATACCCCGTCGCGTATTTAAGTCATCTGCAAAGGATTCTACCCGCCGCTCGGTGGTAATTATAATTCAAGGCGGTCCGAACAGCGCTTTCGCCGAACGGACTTAGCCAACGACACGTGCCTTTGGGAGCCGAAGCTCCAACTGAGGGTCGGCAATCAGGCGGCGGAATTCTTCGAGGAGGCCGGAGGCTAAGGAAATATTTTTCATCAAGGTCAGAAATATTTTGGAGTCTCTCAAGAATAATTAGCTCATCAGAACGGGAGCAGAAAAATATTCGGGATTGTTCGCGGGATGAAAATATGCCGGAAGGGTCAAAAATCGCATAAACCGACCAAGAAGCTCGAGGTGTCTCTATGCATTTGACCAGGACGTTCTGTCTATCACATCAGCAGCTGAGTGTCAACACAAGGAGGAGGTGTAGACGTGCATGGAAGCTGCACATGCAGCTTGACATGTAGAAGCACGAGGTGGAACGGCCAAGCACGAGGTGTCTCCGCGCATGGAACCGAAGCATGCGGCCAGCCATGTGTATGATGCTGTGGCGCCTTGCATGAGTTCCAGTCATGCAGCCTGACATCTGGGAGGAGTTGTGGCGTCCTGCATGTGTCCTGGACATGCAGCAAGCCATGTGGAGCACGAGGTGGATTGGCCAAGCACGAGATGTCGCGACGCATGCAATCGAAGCATGCTGATCGACATGTGTGAGGATGTGTGGCGCCTTGCATGAGCTCCAGTCATGCAGCCTGACATCTGGGAGGAGTGGTGGCGTCCTGCATGTGTCCTGGACATGCAGCCAGCCATGTGGAGCACGAGGTGTCGTCGTGCATGCGTCCGGAGCCATGCGGAGCGACACACGGGCTGCCACCAACCTGAAGCTGATTGGCTGGTGTCTCCTATAAATACCCCCACGACCCCAGCTCATTTCTTCACATCCAGACCTGTCCAAACCCATTCCAAAACATGAGAGAAAAGTAGAAAAAGAAAGCAAGTGATTCCAAGCTATTTCGAGAGTTTTAGAGAGTTTTCGAGATCAGTTCTCTACCGATTTTGAGTCATCGCCTTGGGAAGCTTCTGTCCAACTGAAGGTCAATCAAATGAAGATCAGCTCAGATGGGAATCAAGTCAACGTGGCCAGAGAGAAAGAGAGAGAGAAGAAAAGTGTCGACTTAGAGTATAGTCGATTCTCACCGAGAAGGCCAGTTCCGTCTAATCGGCTATTCTTTACGATTGTGACGCGGAAGCTCTGTCCAATTCAATCCGTCCAGGCCAGTCATATTCTATGATGGTCAAGTGGAGGTGCTGTCCAGAGTTAGTTCAGAACTATGGGTTCAGATCAGTCGAAGTTCTGCTCGATACTCCGCCGGGAAGTCCGAAGAACTGTCCAGAAGCTAGAGGAGGTTCTATCCGAGTCCAGATCAGCCTGTCGAGGCCTGTCAACTTCTTCATGGTGAAGCCAAGGTTGTTTCCAAGACAAGATCAGTCCAGTCCAGTCCAGTCAAGGCGTCCATTGGGTTTTGGCCAAGTCCTCTCCGATCAACCAGCTGCTTCTCGACTAGAACACTGTGAGTTGGTTTGTTTGAATTCCACTTGGAATTTAGGGTAGATCGAGTCTGCATATATATTAGAATGATCACTCTATTGAATGGTAGAGTCCTTAGGGTTATTTTATTTATGGAACCGGACTCAGTTTAGCACGGGCTAAGCTGAGATGAATGGAATTAAGACTGAGTTAATAACCTGACTTGGACTAGGGCTAGGATGCATCATGTTTTCTATTATTGCGTGTTGATATTATTGAGTGCAGGTTCCCGTTATCTTTAAAGATAGTTTCTCAGCGGGAGGCTGGACTATCTGGGTAACGGTTTGATTGTGTTGTTTAGTATTCATATTATTGTTTAGTAGTTAGTACTAATTGTCTTAGGCCATATAGGCCGGACTACTGGTACTATTGGTTTGTGTTGTAGAGTCGAGTGTCTAGTTTGGATCTGGAACTTTGGCTTTAGGTTAGGTTCTAGATTGAGTTTGTTTTGTTGTGAGTGTGCCGACAGTATGTGCGAAACCCGTCCATACTAGGCTTGTGTAGGGGTGATTAGTGTTTCCTCGGCCTCGTACCCAGCGGGTTCAAGGAAACCCCTTATTCGCTGGATCGGGAAGACTCAGACGAACGGTGTCATGTACTATGGCTGAGTATTACACGACGGTGTAATGTGGCAGTGACCCGAAGGACTGTGGGCTGTCGCGCGGTGACCCGAATGACTGTGGGCCGCGGTCGGTTGAAAGTTCCTTCTTCTGGCCTTTGTGGTAGGGAGATAGGATATTGCCGATAGAGAGGAGGAACACGATGTCACCAGGGCCCAGGTTAGAGTGTTGTGTTAGAGTGTCGCAGAGGGTTATGGAACCCTCGAGTTAGTGTAGCACCGATATACGGTGTTACAAGTTAGATCTAGTCGTAGTTACTCATAGTCTTATTAGTGTGATTGTGTTTGTGGTTGATTGATTTGCTTGCAGGTTCTGACATTAAGTCCTAAGTCTGGCTTAGGTACCGAATTAGGCTTGATGTGTATTTTGTTAGTGTAGGCCTGACGTTGGCCTATATGTGTTTGAGTGATAGCTTGTGAAGGGTGGTGGATATTAAAGCTATGCGGTATCATTGGTTGGCCGATCATGTTCTTGTTTGATTGTTGGTCGATCGGCCAATGGTATTTGTATAGTCTAAGTGTCTAACACTACATGAGTACTGAACTCAAGCGTATATATGGTTAACTAGGGATTGCTTGTTGACTTATTTTAATGCAGGTTCCCGTTACTTGAAGCTAGATCATGGCAGGAGGCCAAGTCTAACTTAGTAACGGTTTGCTTAGCCTTAGCTTTTATTGCATGCTAGGGCTAGATTGATTGTTATTTTGGGTTGTCTGGGTAGAGTCTAGGTTGCGGGTAGAGGCCGCCAGCTCACTGAGTAATACTAGATTACTCATCCAACTCCGTTGTCCTTTTTGCAGGTTGCTTTAGGTAAGGATGATCGGATAGCTTCGTGCTGGACGTTAGGACCGCCGGTGTAGATTTTCATGCCTTTTGTAAACGGTATTGTGAATTGTATTATGTTGACTCGATTTGGCATTAGGCCGGGCCCAGTCTTGAATTATTCAATGTATGAATATTTCTTGAATCAATAAAAGTAATTGTTTTATATGCGCTTCATGAGTACTCTGATATGTGACTAGTCCGGTCTAACACAACGTTAGGTCGAGGTACGGGTTGAAAAGCCTTAGGCCTTGATCTAACTGAAAACGCTAACTCTAGGTACGGGTTGCAAAGCCTTATGCCTTGACGCAGCGGGACGAGTTAGTGGATGAACTGGTCTAGGTCGTGGAGTAAAGTTTGTGACTCTGACGGGATTGTCCCTAGCCCGTCACGTAGCGCTTCCGAACCATGGTGTTGGGTTGGACGGTCAGTCATGTTCTTGTTTGATTGTTGGCTGGCCGGTTGGCCTTTCATCTCCAACCCTGGGTATTGTACGGTCGATCGGTCATGTTCTTGTTTGATTGTTGGCCGGTTGATCGACCATATGTCTAGGACGGTTTAGGGGTGTTACAGCTAAGGTCTTCATGGTGCCTTGGCCTTGCCACGGTCCTGGTCTGATCCTGAAACCATCACACAACCCAAAACATATGTGTAAGTACAATCCGATATCCTAAACAATCATATCTAGCATTGCATGGTTCGGTTCACTTATTCTATGTTCCCTAACTAACCATTCAACCCACAAGGCACACGGACATACCCAGAACATCACATAGGTTTCCCATAACACCCATTTAACACACGGTTAGACCAATCAAGAGAGATCTCACCCATTGTCTCAATCAATCTGAACCTGCCATATCTTAATCCCAAAGCTGACCTACGCAAATAAATTCCCAAAAATTTATCTGACTTCTTGATAATTCATGATAAATCCTAACTAAGAGAATGGTCGAGTCAGAACCACCAGAACCGGTCCCGGCCTCCTAGATTTCGGCCATAACCAGCCAAACAGGCCAAACTGACCACCTTTAAATTCATCTGATAAAATTAGTTGGAACCCATGATAATTCATGATAAATCCCCACTAAGAGGAATCCACAATCAGATCTTACAGAACCGGCCTCGATCATATAGATCTCGACCTTGATCAGCCAAATCGGGCAACATCCAAGGACTAGGTTCCTGGACCGGTCAAGACCTTGATCTCATCCCTCTGACTTTGAATCATCAGCCCCATACAGAATAGAGATGAAACAGAGATGGAATAGAAGGATAATGAGAAGAGATAGGTCTGGCTTCACCATTCCGGCCACAACCCACACGGAATTCCACCGTGGCCATGGCAGGAAGGTTTAGTCCATCCTACTCACCTTGGGCGTGCATTCAGGAGTGCTCAAGCCCCTCTCCATGCCTCTGTTACTCATCATCAGCCAATCTCAACTTCCTCAGACCAACTCTCGGATTGAATCAGTCACCAACACACTCGGCCAAGGCTTTGGCCGATCACTTCTTCTTCTTTCTCTCTTTCTTTCTCTCACGATTTGGGCAGAGATTTTCCTTAGGAAAATTGTGGCAAATCTCGGTCCCTAGGGTCTGTATATATAGGAAGAGACAGTCCAATAACTGCCTGGCCGAACAGGCACCACCTGATGCCCGAATGGGTACCATTTGTGCCATTCCCACCTTTTCGGCATAACTGCCCCTTTTCCCTGTTGGGCTGTTCGAACCTGAGCCCACCATACTTGCCCATCCTTCCTGGATCCTTTGTCCAATCCTCAAACCCATCGGACTCTCCTTGGCCACCCAAGCCTCCCTCACGGCCTGGTATGACCCATGACCTGGCCACATGGCCAAGACTGCAACACTTCACCGAGCTGAGGTGAGCTGATTGCTAGCTGCTCCAGCTGGGTGAGCTAGTAGTCTAGCTACTGGAGCTGACCTAAACTAGTGTGAGCTGAACTGAGCTTTCGAGGACTTGATCCAGCTGGTAGAGCTACTTCCCAGCTTGGCCGAGCTGCCTTAGAACTCGTCCAGCTCCGTTCCCCTTGTCTTATCAGGTTCTGGTTAAGTCTCAGCCTACTGATGCACTTAACCATCCTTGTACAGCCATGATACGCTTGTCTTTGGGTCGTGTGACCTGACTGGGGCATCTCCTCGCACCATGGCTGTGCCCGAAGGCACTAACTAGAATCAGGGACATGACAAGTCTCCCCGACTTGAGATGGATTCATCCTCGAATCCGACCCTAGACCTTCCATGGAGAACTGATGATACCATTCCGGAAAATCAGCCTTCATTCTGGCCTCGGTCTCCCAAGTGACTTGCTCTTGTCCACTGCAATCCCAAATCACCTTGACCATCTCTATGGTCTTACGTCTCATTGCTTTCTCCATTCTGTCTACAACCCGAACCGGCCTTGTTTCTAAGGTGAGGTTCGTGCCTAGATCGGATGGAATCTCTGGAATGATAATGTCCTAATCTGAAAGACATTTCCTTAACTGAGACACATGGAACACATTGTGAAATGCTTCCATTTCTGTTGGTAGGTTCAGCTTGTAAGCCACCACTCCAACTCGTTCTATAATCCGGAAAGGACCCAAGTACCTCCGATCTAGCTTCCTTCGGCCAGACACCCTTTTCCGACCTCTGAAAGTGATCATTTTGAGATAAACCATGTCATTCACCTCAAACTCCATATGTTTCCTCCTTCTGTCTGCATAGGACTTGTGGCGATCTTGTGCTTCTTTCATCTTGTCCCTTATGAACTTAATCTTCTCTGTGGTCTCTTCCACTATCTCAGGTCCTATCATGCTGCGCTCCCCCACTTGGGTCCAGCATAACGGTGTCCTGCAAGGTCGTCCATACAAGGCTTCATAAGGCGACATCCCAATGCTCGTGTGGAAGCTGTTGTTGTAAGCAAACTCCACCAACGGCAAATGTTTTTCCCAGGAGTTACCCCAGTCCAAAACACATGCTCTCAACATATCCTCCAACGTCTGGATGGTTCTTTCTGACTGACCATCTGTCTGCGGATGATAAGCTGTACTCATGTTCACCCTGGTTCCTAAGGCCTTTTGGGAAGCCTTCCAGAAGTAAGAAGTGAACCGTGGGTCTCTGTCGGAAACAATATTGGCCGGCACTCCATGCAGGCGTACTATTTCATCCATGTAGATCTGCACCAAAGGCTCCACACCATCAGTCTTCTTGATTGGTATGAAATGAGCTGATTTGGTCAAACGATCCACCACTACCCAAACTGAATCCTTCCGGTTCCTGGTCGTGGGAAATCCGGACACGAAGTCCATGGTTATGTGATCCCACTTCCATTCTGGAATAGGTAAGTTCTGAAGTATCCCACTAGGTACTTGATGCTCAGCCTTGACGAGTTGGCAAGTAAGACATTTGACCACCCACTCGGCCACATCAGTCTTCATGCGAACCCAATGGTAATACCTCTTGATGTCTTTATACATCTTCTTCAGTCCGGGATGCACGGAGAACTTAGACTTATGAGACTGACTCATAATCTCTTCCTTAAGTCCCCGCACGTTAGGGACGCTAATCCTTCCATGGACCAAGATTGTTCCATCATGATTCGTCTGATACTCCGTCTTCTCGTTCCGAGCAACCCCTTGAAGGTCCTCGTCCAAGACCTGAACTTGTCTAATCCTGGTCAGAAGATCGGCCTGGTTCACTGCTTCCAAACCCAAAGGTTCGTCCTCGCTGACCAAGGTATTTAGGTGCAACGACCTGACCATCCCTTCCAACATGTCCGCCTCTTTCTCAGCCGATACTTCAGCTCTTCTGCGGCTCAATGCATCGGCCACCAGGTTTGCTTTACCTGGATGGTATTCTATGTCAAGATCATAGTCAGGCACAAACTCCATCCATCTTCTTTGTTTCAAATTCAACTCAGGTTGAGTGAATATATACTTGAGGCTTTTGTGGTCGGTTAAAATCTGAACCTTGGCACCATACAAGTATGACTGCCATATCTTGAGGGCAAACACCACTGCGGCCATCTCCAGGTCGTGGGTTGGGTAGTTACCCTCGTGCTTCCTCAATTTCCTAGAGGCATAGGCAATGACCTTTCCGTGTTGGGTCAATACATATCCTAATCCGGTGATGGATGCGTCTGTGTATACCACATAAGGTTGGTCAACCTCTGGTAGCACTAGAACGGGTGCATTCGTCAACATATTCTTCAAGGCAGAGAAACAATTCTCACATCCTTCAGACCATACAAATCTCACTTCTTTTCCAGTTAGTTGTGTCATCGGTTGGGCCAAGCTGGCAAACCCTTTGACATACTTCCTGTAGTAACCGGCCAGCCCTAGGAAACTCCTGACTTCCGTGACACTCTTAGGTCGTGGCCATTCCTGTATGGCCTTGATCTTCTCTGGATAAACCAAGACTCCTTGATCGGACACGATGTGTCCAAGGAACCCAACACTCCTTTGCCAAAAACTGCACTTGCTCAACTTGGCAAAGAGCTGTTGTTCCCTCAACCCTCCTAGCACAGCCCTTAAATGCCTTTCATGGTCTTCCTTGCTCTTGGAATTTACTAGTATGTCATCTATGAAGATGATTACAAATTCATCCAAGAAATCTCGGAAGATACCATTCATCATCTTCATAAAGGCTGCTGGTGCATTGGTTAGTCCGAATGGCATGACCACAAATTCGTAGTGACCGTACCTTGTTCGGAATGCTGTCTTTCTAACATCATTTGGTTCAATAGGGATCTGATGATACCCTGAAGCCAAATCAATCTTAGAGAACCACTTTGCACCCTTGAGCTGATCCAATAACTCATCTATCCGAGGCAATGGGTATTTGTTCTTCACGGTAACCTGGTTCAACCCTCGATAGTCAATGCACAACCTGAACCTACCATCTTTCGTTTTGACAAAAAGAACCGGTGCTCCCCAAGGTGACACACTAGGTCTTATAAAACCCTTATCCAGCAACTCCTCCAGTTGCTTTTTAAGCTCGGCCATCTCGGCAGGAGCCATTCTGTAGGGACTTTTGGATAACGGGGCCGTCCCTGGTTCCAGTTCTATTATGAATGGGTCAAACCTATCAGGGGGAATGCCCTGTAGTGACCTAAACACATCGTGGAACTCTCGGACCAGCGGTATTCCCTCCGGGTCACCACCCCCTACGACCTCCTTATTGGCGATTGTGGCTAGATAACCTTCACAACCCTTCCTCAGCATCTTTTCAACATGGATTGCTGACACCACCAAGCATCCAGAGATCGGATGTATACCTTGGAACCTGACCGGAGATCCACACCCACCCTCAAACTGCACTCGCCCCCGGTGACAGTCAAGAGTGGCCCGGTTCTTTCCAAGCTAGTCCATACGTAATATCACCTCGTGATTCTTTAGGTGGACTACCACAAGATCCACAGGCATGACCCTGTCTTGGATCACCACTGGGATGTCCCGAATCACTCCTAGTGACCTCATAACTTGCCCACCGGCCGCGTTCACTACCTCAGGACAATCCCCCGTTCCCAACTGGAACAACCCCTTTCCGAGCATCCCTGGGCTCACAAAGCTATGTGTAGCACCAGTATCAAAAAGTATGTGTGTTTACACACCACCAATATTTAGGGTCCCTACATATGACCCAATCTAAGTATCTAACCATTCTAAGTTCTGTACCATGCAATTATATTGAATTGAAAAGATCAAGATCAGACAATTACCAGTGATCGCTTGGAATGGCCCGGTCCTGTCCTCATCCTTGGACAACTCATAGATGTGCGGTGCTGAAGTCTGTCCGCGTTTCTGATCCGGCCTGCTAACCTCTCCTCGGCTCTTGCTTGGCCCGGATAACAGCTTAGGACAATCCTTTAGGAGATGTCCCTTCTTTCCACAGTAGTGGCATGTCCATGTATCACCACTAGCCCCTTGCTCCTGTCTAGGACAGTCACGAGCTGAGTGATCCATCTTGCCACATCGGAGACAGGCTCCCATTGCTCTCCAGCATTCACCACCATGATGTCTGCCGCACTTGGGACACTCAGGCCTACCACTTGAAGGTTTACCTTCCTCAGCCTGGTCCCTCTTCCTCTTGCGGTCATTGCTACCACCACTAGGAGCCGTGTGACTTCGGGTTTTCAGCTTAGCCTCCTAGGCCAAGTTAGTCTCCAACATAGCCATCCTTTCAACCAGTTCAGACACAGTGTGAAAGGTGCGAACTGAGCAGTAGGTTCGGAGCTCAACCCTTACGCCTCTAATCAACCGACGAACCTGTACTGACTCGTCCTCTAACTCCTTACCCACATAACGCCAGAGACGGTTGAATTCCTCTTCGTACTCCCTTACTGTCCTGCGTCCCTGAACCAGGTACAAGAACTTAGCCTCTAGACGATCCCACGCCTCAGCTGGGAAGTACTTGTGGTTGAACTCCACCTCAAAGTCGGAGAAGCGTTCAATGCTGCCACTGTTCGGGTGATTTTGGCCCATGTGGGCTGTCTGTTCAGTACACACATGACGTATGTGGGTGTCCGTCAGCACACTCATGACATCCGTGTGTGTCCGTCAGCACACACAAGACGTCTGTGGGTGTCCGCTAGCACACACAGGACGTCTGTGGCTGTCAGTGAGTGTCCGTGTGTGTCCGTCTGTGTCTGTCAGCACACACAAGACGTCAGTGTTTGTCAGCACACAAAGGACGTCTGTGGCTGTCATTCAGTACACATATCAGCACGTTGGTCCTTGGACTTAGGACGTTGGCCCTTCCCGTGGACTGTTTGGGTGATTTTGGCCCATGTGGGCTGTCTGTGTGTGTCCGTGTATGTCCGTCAGCACACACAGGACGTCTGTGGATGTCCATCAGTACACATATCAGCACGCTGGTCCTTGGACTCAGCACGCTGGCGCATCCCGTGGACTGTTTGGATTATTTTGGCCCACGTGGGCTGTCTGTTCAGTACACACAGGACATCCATGGGTGTCCGCCAGCACACACAGGACGTCTGTGGCTGTCTGGCAGCACACACAGGACGTCCGTGGCTGTCCATGTGTGTACGTGTGTGTCTGCGGGTGTCCGCCAGGACACACACAGGACGTCCGTGGCTGTCCGTCTGCACACACAGGACGTCCTTGTGTGTCCGTCAGCACACACAGGACGTTCATATGTGTCCTTTAGCACACACAGGACGTCCATGTGTGTCTGTCAGCACACACAGGACGTATGTGGCTGTCCATCAGTACTTATATCAGCATGTAGGTCCTTGGACTCCGCATGTTGACCCTTCCCGTGGACATTTCGGGTGATTTTGGCCCATGTGGGCTGTCTGTTCAGTACACACAGGACGTCCGTGGGTGTCCGTGGGTGTCAGCCAGCACACACAAGACGTCAGTGGCTGTCCGTGTGTGTCCGTCAGCACACACACGATGTCCGTGTGTGTCCGTCAGCACACACAGGACATCCGTGGCTGTCCATCAGTACACATATCAGCACGTTGGTCCTTGGACTCAGCACACTGACCCTTCCCGTGGACTGTTTGGGTGATTTTTGCCCACGGGAGCTGTCTGTTCAGTACACACAGGACGTTCGTGGGTGTCCGCTAGCACACACAGGACGTCCGTGGCTGTCCATGTGTGTCCGTCTGTGTCCGTCATCACACACAGGATGTCCGTGGCTGTCCATCAGTACACATATCAGCACGTTGGTCCTTGGAATCAGCACGCTGGCCCTTCCCGTGGACTATTTAGGTGATTTTGGCTCACGTGGGCTGTCTGTTCAGTACACACAGGACGTCCGTGGGTGTCTGCCAGCACACAGGACGTCCGTGGCTGTCTGTGGCTGTCTGTCAGCACACACAGGACATCTGTGGCTGTCCATGTGGGTCCGTGGGTGTCCGCCAGCACACACACAGGACGTCTGTGGCTGTCTGTGGCTGTCTGTGGCTGTCCGTCAGAACACACAGGGCGTCCGTGTGTGTCTGTCAGCACACACATGACGTCCGTGTGTGTCCGTCAGCATACACAGGACGTCTGTGGCTGTCCATCAGTACACATATCAGCACGCTGGTCCTTGGACTCAGCACGCTGGCCCTTCCTGTGGACTGTTTGGGTGATTTTGGCCCACGTGGGCTGTCTGTTCTGTACACACAGGACATTCGTGGCTGTCAGTCAGCACGCACAGGATGTCCGTGGCAGTCTGTGGCTGTCCGTCAGCACACACAGGACATCTGTGGCTGTCCGTCAGCACACACAAGACGTTCGTGGCTGTCTGTGTGTGTCCGTCAGCACACACAGGACGTCTGTGGCTGTCCATCAGTACACATATCAGTAGGCTGGTCCTTGGACTCAGCACGCTGGCCCTTACCGTGGACTGTTCGGGTGATTTTGGCCCACGTGGGCTGTCTGTTCAGTACACACAGGACGTCCATGGGTGTCCGTCAGCACACAAAGGACCTCCTTGTGTGTCCGTCAGCACACACAGGACGTCCGTGGCTGTCCGTGTGTGTCCGTGTGTGTCTGTCCGCACACACAGGACGTCCGTGGCTGTCCATCAGTACATATCAGCACGCTGGCCCTTTCCGTGGACTGTTCGGGTTATTTTGGCCCATGTAGGCTGTCTGTTCAGTACACACAGGAAGTCTGTGGGTGTCCGTCAGCAAACACAGGATGTCCGTGTGTGCCCTCAGCACCAACAGGACGTCCGTGGCTGTCCGTGTGTGTCCGTCAGCACACACAGGACGTATGTGACTGTCCATCAGTACACATATCAGCACGGTGGTCCTTGGACTCCGCACGCTGACCCTTCCCGTGGACATTTCGGGTGATTTTGGCCCATGTGGGCTGTCTGTTCAGTACACACAGGACGTCTGTGGGTGTCCGCCAGCACACACAGGACGTCAGTGGCTGTCCGTGTGTGTCCATCAGCACACACAGGGCGTTCGTGGCTGTCTGTTTGTGTCCGTGTGTGTACATGTGTGTCCATGTGTGTCCGTCAGCACACACAAGATGTCCGTGGCTGTCCATCAGTACACATATCAGCACGCTGGTCTTTGGACTCAGCACGCTGGCCCTTCCCGTGGACTGTTTGGGTGATTTTGGCCCACGTGGGCCGTCAGCACACACAGGACGTCCGTGGCTGTCCGTGTGTGTCCGTGTGTGTCCATCAGCACACACAGGACGTCCGTGGCTGTCCATCAGTACACATATCAGCACGCTGGCCCTTCCCGTGGACTGTTTGGGTGATTTTGGCACACGTGGGCTGTCTGTTCAGTACACACAGGCCGTCCGTGGGTGTCCACCAGCATGCACAGGACGTCCATGGCTGTCTGTGGCTGTCCTCCAGCACACACAGGACGTCCGTGGCTGTCCGTGTGTGTCCGTCAGCACACACAGGACGTCTGTGGCTGTCCATCAGTACACATATCAGCACGTTGGTCCTTGGACTCCGCACGCTGACCCTTCCCATGGACATTTCGGGTGATTTTGGCCCACGTGGGCTGTCTGTTCAGTACACACAGGACGTCTGTGGGTGTCCGCCAGAACACACAGGACGTTCGTGGCTGTCCGTGTGTGTCCGTCAGCACACACAGGACGTCTGTGGCTGTCCGTGTGTGTCCATGTGAGTCCGTGTGTGTCCGTCAGCACACACAAGGCGTCCGTGGCTGTCCATCAGTGCACATATCAGCACGCTGGTCCTTGGACTCAGCACGCTGGCCCTTCCTGTGGATTGTTCGGGTGATTTTGGCCTACGTGGCCTGTCTGTTCAGTACACACAGGACGTCCGTGTATGTCCGTCAGCACACACATGACGTCCGTGTGTGTCCATCAGCACACACAGGACGTCCGTCGTTGTCCGTGTGTGTCCGTCTGTGTCTGTCAGCACACACAGGACGTCCGTGGCTGTCCATCAGTACACATATGAGCACGTTGGTCCTTGGAATCAGCACGCTGGCCCTTCCCGTGGACATTTCGGGTGATTTTGGCCCACATGGGTTGTCTAATCAGTACACACAGGACGTCCATGGGTGTCCGCCAACACACACAGGACATCCGTGGCTGTCTGTGGCTGTCTATCAGCACACAGAGGACGTCTGTGGCAGTCCGTGGCTGTCCATCAGAACACATAGAATGTCTGTGGCTGTCTGTGGCTGTTCGTCAGCACACACAGGACGTCTGTGGCTGTCTGTGTGTGTCCGTGTGTGTCCGTCAGCACACACAGGACGTCTGTGGCTGTCCATCAGTACATATATCAGCACGCTGGTCCTTGGACTCAGCACACTGGCCCTTGCCGTGGACTGTTTGGGTGATTTTGGCCCACGTGGGCTGTCTGTTCAGTACACACAGGACGTCCGTGGGTCCGTAAAGCACACAAAGGACCTCCTTGTGTGTCCGTCAGCACACACAGGACGTCCGTGGCTGTTCGTGTGTATTCGTGTGTGTCTGTCCGCACACACAAGACGTCCGTGGCTGTCCATCAGTACATATGAGCACGCTGGCCCTTTCCGTGGACTGTTCGGGTTATTTTGGCCCATGTAGGCTGTCTGTACAGTACACACAGGACGTCCGTGGGTGTCCGTCAGCAAACACAGGATGTCCGTGTGTGCCCTCAGCACCAACAGGACGTCCGTGGCTGTCCGTGTGTGTCCGTCAGCACACACATAACGTCTGTGGCTGTCCATCAGTACACATATCAGCACTGTTGTCCTTGGACTCCGCACGCTGACCCTTCCGTGGACATTTCAGGTGATTTTGGCCCATGTGGGCTGTCTGTTCAGTACACACAGGACGTTTGTGGGTGTCAGCCAGCACACACAGGACGTCAGTGGCTGTCCGTGTGTGTCCATCAGCACACACAGGACGTTCGTGGTTGTCTGTTTGTGTCCGTGTGTGTCCGTGTGTGTCCGTCAGCACACACAAGATGTCCATGGCTGTCCATCAGTACACATATCAGCACGCTGGTCTTTGGACTCAGCACGCTGGCCCTTCCCGTGGACTGTTTGGGTGATTTTGGCCCACGTGGGCTGTCTGTTCAGTACACAGAGGACGTACGTGGGTGTCCGCCACATGACGTTCATGGCTGTCTCTGTGTGTCCGTCAGCACACACAGGATGTCCGTGGCTGTCCGCATGTGTCCGTGTGTGTCTGTGTTTGTCCGTCAGCACACACAAGACGTCCGTGGCTGTCCATCAGTACACATATCAGCACGCTGGTCCTTTGACTCAGCACGCTGGCCCTTCCCGTGGACTGTTCGGGTGATTTTGGCCCATGTGGGCTGTCTGTTCAGTACACACAAGATGTCTGTGGGTGTCCGTCAGCACACACAGGACGTCCGTGTGTGTCCGTCAGGACACACAGGACGTCCATGGCTGTCCGTGTGTGTCCGTCAGCACACACAGGACGTCCGTGGCTGTCCATCAGTACACATATCAGCAAGTTGGTACTTGGACTCAGCACGCTGACCCTTCCCGTGGACATTTCGGGTGATTTTGTCCCACGTGGGTTGTCTGTTCAGTACACACAGGACGTCCATGGGTGTCCGCCAACACACACAGGATGTCTGTGGCTGTCCGTCAGCACACAGAGGACGTCCCTGGCAGTCCGTGGCTGCCCGTCAGCACCCACAGGACGTCCGTAGCTGTCTGTGGCTGTCCGTCAGCACACACAGGAGGTCCGTGGCTGTCCGTGTGTGTCCGTGTGTGCCATCAGCACACACAGGACGTGTGTGGCTGTCCATCAGTACACATATCAGCACGCTGGCCCTTGGACTCAGCATGCTGGCCCTTCCCGTGGACTGTTCGGGTGCTTTTGGCCCACGTGGGCTGTCTGTTCAGTACATACAGGACGTCCGTGGGTGTCCGTCAGCACACACATGACGTCCGTGGCTCTCCGTGTGTGTCCGTCAGCACACACAGGACGTCCGTGGCTGTCCGTGTGTGTCTGTGTGTGTCCATCAGCACACACAGGACGTCCGTTGCTGTCCATGTGTGTCCGTGTGTGTCCATCAGCACATACAGGATGTTCGTGGCTGTCTGTGGCTGTTCGTCAGCACACACAGGACGTCTGTGGCTGTCTTTGTGTGTTCGTGTGTGTCCGTCAGCACACACAGGACGTCCGTGGCTGTCCATCAGTACATATATCAGCACGCTGGTCCTTGGACTCAGCACGCTGGCTCATGCCGTGGACTGTTCGGGTGATTTTGGCCGACGTGGGCTGTCTGTTCAGTACACACAGGACGTCCGTGGGTGTCCGTCAGCACACAAAGGACCTCCTTGTGTGTCAGTCAGCACACACAGGACATCTGTGGTTGTCCGTGTGTGTCTGTCCGCACACACAGGACGTCCGTGGCTGTCCATCAGTACATATCAGCACGCTGGTCCTTGGACTCAGCACGCTGGCCCTTCCCGTGGACTGTTCGGGTTATTTTGGCCCATGTAGGCTGTCCGTCAGCACACACACAATGTCCGTGGCTGTCCATATGTGTCCGTCAGCACACAGAGGAAGTCTGTGGCTGTCCATCAGTACACATATCAGCACGTTGGTCCTTGGACTCAGCACGCTGACTGTAAGACCCGAACCCTGGCCTCTCGACCTGATGGAGTCCGCAGTCTTACTTATTAATTTCTTTGCTTGTTTGATCCATTTTAAGTCTTTTAGTTACTAAGTCATATTCGAATATGAGGTTCATAAACAAAGGAACAGATTGCACAGCGGAATAACAATGTATAAACTTTGTATTACTTGGAAACATGAGATTCAATACACAACTTCTTAACAGTCTCATAGACAATCACTAGTTCATCCCTAGCATCATCTAACCACACGTTACACAGCCTCTCACTGACCGAGCCTTCACGGCTCCTTGGCTTGACCAGAACTATCCTTAGTTCCTGAAACCACAACCAGATAAGCATTAATCATAACCGAGAATAGAACGGATTGATTCTACAATGCTTGGCTTGGTTCCTAGAACTTAGATAAACCTCAGTCAACATAATCATAAAACGTATGAACCTACCTACCGTATCCTATGTCATTCAACCAACCACCCCTTGACTTAGAATCAGATAGATAGTCCATAATAGATAAACAGAACACACTAACAGATACGGATCGTCCCCAAAGACCAATCCGTCTAACCGGATAGAATCTAGGTGCGACCGGCCAATGAAGTCCGGCTCAATGGCCCAACGGACTCCCTTACCTGATCCGGCCTTAGGCCTGGATCCAACGGACTCTACCTTGGCTTAGACAAACCGTGACCTTGTCCTAACTAGACAAGCCATAGGCTGATCCATAAGGATCGGTCTTAACCTGTCCCGAAAGACACCGTTTGGAACCTGCACCCTTTGGCCAATCATGCCTCTTGGTCCTCGTACCTTTTGATGTTCGTAACCTTTGGTATCTCATACCTATTGGTCACTGACACCCTTTGGCAACTCACAACCTTTGGACACTCATGACTCTTGACAAGTCGTGCCCTTTGGGTCATTCCCAACCGTTCGTCCTAACCGCCCAGTCATGGTGCGATCGGATCATCCGACTAACCGACCCGTGTCTAGGCTAGCGGTTTGATTATGTTCGGCCAAAACCTAGGGACGTGTCCCTTGGACTCAACCAACACAACCTTTCGTGTTTAACCAGAGAGAAGAGAAGAGAAACGTATTGAAACAGATAAGGAGAGCCGGATGGGACTTAGGAACCGAGCAGAGCCGCGGTGCGGTCGCATGGACCGTCCGTTCGGTCTGATGGAGCCACGGCCCATCACATACCTTGTGAACCACGTCTGGGTTCTCCATGCTCTTCTCCTTGTCTTGATCTCCCATTCTTGACCGGGGTTAGTTCTCAAACGATCAGAGTCGCCGGAACACAAGACCACCACAATCGGCCTTTCTCTTGGCCGGAACTCTCTCTTTCTCTCTTTCTTTCTCTCTACGTTTTTCTCTGAGTATTTTACTCTGGAATTGGATAATGTAATCGACCAGAGAGCCCCATATTTATAGAAAACGAGGGGGTAAGTCTTGCCCCACGAACAGGCACGACTTGCTAGCGAATGGGCACCATCGGCCAAGGGTTGTCCCCTTTCGGCCACTTGCATCCCTTCACCCTTTCTGATTGGGTTTGGGGTCGGTCACAAGCCCAACCAACGCCCCAGGCCTCCTGGACTTAGCCCACGGCCTTGTCCAAAGACCCAACAGCTCATGGCCTCATGGCTGGACCTCACAGCCCGCCACTGACCCGGACCCGGACCATCGGCCTAAAGCCCGGACAGTCCATCTAGCTGAGATGAGCTGACTCTCAGCTGCCCCAGCTGAGTGAGCTAGTAGTCCAGCTAGTGGAGATGACTTAGTAGGGACTGAGCTGGAGTGAACTGAACCTAGCTTCATTGAGCTGGCCGAGCTACTCGTCCACTTCGTCCAGCTACCGTCTTACTCGTCCTAGCTGTCTCTTAGCTTGTATAAGGTTAAGTCTAAGTTTCCTTATGTCCTTAACCTTCTTTCTCGACCATGGAACGCTTGCCTTGATGTCCTAAGACTGGCTTGCACGTTTCCTCGAACCATGGTCGTCCCAACAATCCTACTCAGGATTGGGGGCGTGACAAGTCTCCCCCCCCTTGGGATGGATTCGTCTTCGAATCCGAACCGAATGCTTCCTCGGAAACAAACTGATCCAACCACTCTGGGTACTCTGCTTTCATTCTAGCTTCGGTTTCCCAAGTGATTATATCCTGACCATTACAGTCCCAGACGACCTTGACCATCTGGACCGTCTTCTTCCTTGTTGCTTTTTCCATCCTATCTATGATTCGAACTGGCCTCGTTTCCAAGGTTAGGTTCTTACCAAGATTGTCTGGAATGGCAGGAAGAGCGATGACTTGGTCCGTCAAACATTTCCGAAGTTGGGAGACGTGGAACACATTATGAAATGCGTCCATCTTGGCGGGCAAGTCCAACTTGTAGGCCACCATCCCAACTCTTTCAATGACCTTGAACGACCCCAAGTATCTCGGGTCTAACTTCCGTCTCCTGGAAATTCGGACTCGTCCTTTGAAGGTAATCATTTTGAGATACACCAAGTCACCTACTTGAAACTCGAGATCTTTCCTCTTTCGATCTGCATAGTTCTTTTGGCGATCTTGTGCCTGTCTCATCTTGTCCCTCAAGAACTTGATCTTTTCGGTTGTCTCTTCGACAATATCCGGACCAATCATGCTGCGTTCCCCAACTTGGGTCCAGCACAAGGGTGTCCTGCATGGACGCCCATACAGAGCTTCGTATGGTGACATGCCAATTCTACAATGGAAACTATTGTTGTATGCAAATTCTACCAGGGGTAGATGTTTTTCCCAGGAATCACCCCAGTCTAAAACACATGCTCGCAACATATCTTCCAACGTCTGGATCGTACGTTCCGACTGTCCATCAGTCTGTGGGTGATAGGCTGTACTCATGTTCACTCTTGTTCCTAAAGCTTTTTGGAAAGCTTTCCAGAAGTACGATGTAAACCTTGAATCCCTATCTGAAACTATGCTTGCCGGCACACCATGTAGTCGGACGATCTCATCAATGTACTTACGTACAATCTGATCTACCCCATCCGACTTCTTGATAGCCAGGAAGTGTGCTGATTTGGTTAGTCGATCAACCACAACCCAAACCGCATCTTTTTTATTCCTTGTGGTAGGGAATCCGGTCACAAAGTCCATTGTGATGTGATCCCATTTCCATTCCGGAATAGGCAAGCTTTGCAATAACCCACTAGGCACCTGAAGTTCTGCTTTGATGAGTTGGCAAGTGGAACACTTGGCCACCCACTCCGCAACATCTGCCTTCATACGGATCCAATGATAAAATTTCTTAAGGTTCTGGTACATCTTGGTCGCACCAGGATGAACCGAGAATTTGGACTTATGAGCCTCCCTCATAATCTCTTCCTTTAGACTTCTATCATTAGGAACACTGATCCGTCCGTTTACTAGGATGGTACCATCCTTTGCAGTCTGGTACTCAGTCCTATCATTCTGAGCAACCTTATTCAGGTTCTCGTCCTGACCTTGAGCCAACCGGATTCGAGTAAGCAGGTCGGCTTGGTTAACCGCCTCCCAAAGCTTCGGTTGCTGTAGTCAGCACGTTCAGCCGCAGAGCACAGACCATACCGTCCAGGTCGTCCGCCTCCCATTCGGCCGATACGTCAGCCCTCTTCCGGCTCAAAGCGTCTGCTACCAGATTAGCCTTTCCCGGATAGTAGGTGATGTCCAAATCGTAGTCAGCTACGAATTCCATCCACCTCCTCTGCCTTAAGTTTAACTCAGGCTGGGTGAATATATACTTAAGACTCTTATGGTCCGTAAATATCACTTTGGCCCCATATAAGCATGATCGCCAAATCTTTAAGGCGAATACTACCGCAGCCATTTCGAGATCATGGGTGGGGTAGTTTCCCTCATGTTTCCTCAACTGCCTGGACGCATAGGCAATGACCTTCCCATGCTGGGTCAATACGCAACCTAGTCCAGTGATGGACGCGTCCGTATAGACCACATATGGTTGGTCGGCCTCCGGAAGCACCAGGACGGGTGCGCTAGTCAGCATCTTCTTAAGTGCGAAGAAACATTCCTCACACTCTTCAGCCCATGTGAACTTAACGTCCTTCCCAGTCAACCGCGTCATAGGCTGAGCCAAGCTTGCGAATCTATTCACAAACTTCCTATAGTAACCTGCCAGCCCTAAGAAGCTTCTGACTTCCATGGCACTGCGTGGTCGGGGCCAATCCTTGATTGCCCTGATCTTCTCTGGATCCACCGAGAAGCCCTGATCGGAAACAATATGGCCGAGGAACCCAATACTCTTATGCCAAAAACTGCATTTACCGAGTTTAGCATAGAGTTTGTGTTCTCGTAATCGTTCCAGCACGGCTCTCAAGTGTTTCCTATGAGATTCCTCATCCTTGGAATAAATTAGGATATCATCAATGAAGATGATCACGAATTCATCGAAGAAATCCCGGAACACGCTGTTCATCATTTTCATGAAAGCGACAGGTGCGTTGGTCAGACCGAACGGCATCACTACGAACTCGTAATGACCGTACCTTGTCCTAAATGCCGTCTTCCTAATATCATATGGCTCTATAGGGATCTGATGATAGCCTGAAGCCAAATCAATCCTGGAAAACCACTTGGCTCCTTTGAGTTGATCCAACAGCTCGTCTATCCTGGGCAACGGGTACTTGTTCTTCACAGTGACCCTGTTCAACCCTCGATAGTCGATGCACAGACGCATGTTACCATCCTTCTTTTTCACAAAGAGGACTGGTGCACCCCAAGGGGAGCTACTTGGCCGTATGAACCCCTTGTCAAGCAAATCTTCCAATTGCTTCTTTAGCTCGGCCATCTCGGCCGGAGCCATCCGGTACGGACTCTTGGACAGTGGAGCTGTCCCTGGCTCTAGTTCAATCGTAAATGGATCCGACCTATCAGGGGGGACACCCTGAGGTACCTGGAACACATCTGGGAACTTCGACACCAACGAATCCTCTGAAAGGTCTTTCAGACAGACAGAATTGCTCGGCTCTGTAGTTGTAATTGTAGCCAAAAAGGACTGACAACCCTGTTCCAACATCCGAATCGCTCGAACTGCTGAAACCGCTGACGTCCGTGGCTGTCCATCAGTACACATATCAGCACGTTGGTCCATGGACTCAGCACGCTGGCCCTTCCCGTGGATTGTTTGGGTGATTTTGGCCCATGTGGCCTGTCTGCTCAGTACACACAGGATATCCGTGGGTGTCCGCCAGTACACACAGGACGTCCGTGGCTGTCTGTGGCTGTCCATCAGCACACACAGGACGTCTGTGGCTGTCCGTGTGTGTCCGTGTGTGTCTGTGTGTGTCTGTGTGTGTCCGTCAGCACACATAGGACGTCTGTGGGTGTCCGTTAGCACATACAGGACATCCTTGTGTGTCCGTCAGCCCACACAGGACGTCCGTGTGTGTCCGTGAGTGTCCGTCAGCACACACAGGACGTCTGTGGCTGTCCATCAGTACACATATCAGCACATTGGTCCTTGGACTCAGCACGCTGGCCCTTCCCGTGGACTGTTTGGGTTATTTTGGTCCACGTGGGCTGTCTTTTCAGTACACCCATGACATCTGTGGGTGTCCGCCAGCACACACAGGACGTCCGTGGCTGTCCGTGTGTGTCCGTCTGTGTCCGTCAGCACACACAGGACGTCCGTGGCTGTCCATCAGTACACATATCAGCACGCTGGTCCTTGGACTCAGCACGCTGGCCCTTCCCGTGGGCTGTCTGTTCAGTACACACAGGACATCTGTGGGTGTCTGTCAGCACACACAGGACGTCTGTGTGTGTCCGTCAGCACACACAGGACGTCTGTGGCTGTCCGTGTGTCTCTGTGTGTGTCCATCAGCAGACACAGGACGTTCATGGCTGTCCATCAGTACACATATCAGCACGTTGGTCCTTGAACTCAGCACACTAACCCTTCCCGTGGCCTGTTTGGATAATTTTGGCCCAAGTGGGCTGTCTGGTCAGTACACACAGGACGTTCGTGGGTGTCCGCCAGCACACACAGGACGTCTGTGGCTGTCTGTGGCTGTACATCAGCAAACACAGGACGTCCGTGGCTGTCCGTGTGTGTCCATGTGTTTCCGTTAGCACACCCAGGACGTCCGTGTGTGTCTGTGTGTGTCCGTCAGCACACACAGGACGTCTGTGGCTGTCCATCAGTACACATATCAGCATGTTGGTCCTTGGACTCAGCACGCTGACCCTTCCTGTGGACTGTTCGGGTGATTTTGGCCCATGTGGGCTGTCTGTTCAGTACACACAGGACGTCCGTGGGAGTCCGCCAGCACACACAGGACGTCTGTGGCTGTCTGTGTGTGTCCGTGTGTGTCTGTCTGTGTCCGTCAGCACACACAAGTCATCTGTGGCTGTTCATCAGTACACATATCAGCACGTTGGTCCTTGGACTCAAGACGCTGGCCATTCCCGTGGACTGTTTGGGTGATTTTGGCCCACGTGGGCTGTCTGTTCAGTACACACAAGACGTCCGTGGGTGTCCGCCAGCACACACAGGACGTCCGTGGCTGTCCGTCAACACACACAGGACGTCTGTGGCTGTCCGTGTGTGTCCGTCAGCACACACAGAACGTTTGTGGGTGTCCGTCAGCACACACAGGACGTCTGTGGCTGTCTATCAGTACACATATCAGCACGCTGGTCCTTGGACTCAGCACGCTGGCCCTTCCCGTGGACTGTTCGGGTGATTTTGGCCCACGTGGGCTGTCTGTTCAGTACACACAGGACGTCTCTGGGTGTCCGTCAGCACACACAAGACGTCTGTGTATGTCCATCAGCTTGCACAGGACGTCCGTGGCTGTCCGTGTGTGTCCATCAGCACACACAGGACGTCCGTGGCTGTCCATCAGTACACATATCACCACGTTGGTCCTTGGACTCAGCCCGCTGACCATTCCCGTGGACTGTTTGGGTGACTTTGGCCCAAGTGGGCTGTCTGTTCAGTACATACAGGACGTCTGTTGGTGTGCCAGCACACACAGGACGTCTGTGGCTGTCCGTGGCTGTACATCAGCAAACACAGGACGTCTGTGGCTGTCCGTGTGTGTCCATGTGTTTCCGTTAGCACACACAAGACGTCTGTGTGTGTCTGTCTGTGTCCATCAGCACACACAAGTCATCCGTGGCTTTTCATCAGTACACATATCAGCACGTTGGTCCTTGGACTCAAGACCCTGGCCATTCCCGTGGACTGTTTGGGTGATTTTGGCCCACGTGGGCTGTCTGTTCAGTACACACAGGAAGTCCGTGGGTGTCCGCGAGCACACACAGGACGTCCGTGGCTGTCCGTCAACACACACAGGACGTCTGTGGCTGTCCGTGTGTGTCCATCAGCACACACATGACGTCTGTGGGTGTCCGTCAGCACACACAGGACGTCCGTGGCTGTCCATAAGTACATATATCACCACGTTGGTCCTTGGACTCAGCACGCTGACCCTTCCCGTGGACTTTTGGGTGATTTTGGCCCAAGTGGGCTCTCTGTTCAGTACATACAGGACGTCTGTTGGTGTCCGCCAGCACACACATGACGTCTGTGGTTGTCCGTGGCTGTCCATCAGCAGACACAGGACGTCCGTGGCTGTCCGTGTGTGTCCGTCAGCACACACAGGACATCTGTGGCTGTCCGTGTGTGTCTGTATGTGTCTGTCAGCACACAGGACATCTGTGGCTGTCCATCAGTACACATATCAGCACGTTGGTCCTTGGACTCAGCACGCTGACCCTTCCTGTGGACTGTTTGGGTGATTTTGGTCCAAGTGGGCTGTCTAATCAGTACACACAGGACGTCTGTGGGTGTCCGCCAGCACACACAAGACGTCTGTGGCTGTCCGTGTGTGTCCGTCAGCACACACAGAACGTCTGTGGCTGTCCATCAGTACACATATCAGCACGGCTGTCCTTGGACTCAGCATGCTGGCCCTTCCCGTGGACTGTTTGGTTGATTTTAGCCCACGTGGGCTGTCTGTTCAGTACACACATGACGTCTGTGGGTGTCCGTCAGCACACACAGGACATCCGTGTGTATCCGTCAGCACACACAGGACATTCGTGGCTGTCCATCATTACACATATCAGCAAGCTGGTCCTTCCCGTGGACTGTTTGAGTGATTTTGGCCCACGTGGGCTGTCTGTTCAGTACACACAGGACGTCCGTGGGTGTCCGCCAGCACACACAAGACGTCCGTGGCTGTCTGTCAGCACACACAGAACGTCTCTGGCTGTCCGTGTGTGTCCGTGTGAGTCCGTGTGTCTCTGTGTGAGTCCGTGTGTGTCCGTCAGCACACACATGACGTCCGTGGCTGTCCCTCAGTACACATATCAGCACGCTGGTCCTTGGACTCAGCACGCTGGCCCTTCCCGTGGACTGTTCGGGTGATTTTGTCCCACGTGGTCTGTCTGTTCAGTACACACAGGACGTCCGTGGGTGTCCGCCAGCACACACAGGACGTCTGTGGGTGTCCATCAGCACACACAGGACGTACGTGGCTGTCTGTGTGTGTCCGCCATAACACACAGAACGTCCATGGCTGTCCAGCAGTACACATATCAGCACGTTGATCCTTAGACTCAGCACGCTGACCCTTCCCGTGGACTGTTCGGGTGATTTTGGCCCACGTGGGCTGTCTGTTCAGTTTACACAGGACATCTGTGGGTGTCCGTCAGCACACACAAAACGCTTGTGGCTGTCCATGTGTGTCCATGTGTGTCCTTCAGCACACACAGGACGTCTGTGGCTGTCCGTCAGCACACACAGGACGTCCGTGGGTGTCCGTCAGCACACACAAGACGTCCGTGACTGTCCGTGTGTGTTCATGTGTGTCCGTCAGCACACACAGGACGTATGTGGCTGTCCATCAGTACACATATCAGCACGTTGGTCCCTGGACTCAGCACGCTGAGCCTTCCCGTGGACTGTTCGGGTGATTTTGGCCACGTGGGCTGTGTGTTCAGTACACACAGGACATCCGTAGGTGTCCGTTAGCACATACAGGACGTCTGTGGCTGTCTGTGTGTGTCTGTGTGTGTCCATAAGAAACATTTGAGAGCCATGCTGGAACGATTACGAGAGCACAAACTCTTTGCTAAACTCAGCAAGTGCAGTTTTTGGCAAAAGAGTATTTGGTTCCTCGGTCATATTGTTTCTGACCAGGGCGTCTCAGTGGATCCAGAGAAGATCAGGGCAATCAAGGATTGGCCCCGACCATGCAGTGCCACGGAAGTTAATAGCTTCCTAGGGCTGGCAGGTTACTATAGAAAGTTTGTGAAGGGATTTGCAAGCTTGGCTCAACCTATGACACGGTTGACTTGGAAGGACGTTAAGTTCACATGGTCTGATGAGTGTACGAGATGTTTCTCCGCACTTAAGGATATGCTGACTAGAGCGCCCGTCCTGGTTCTTCTGGAGGCAGACCAACCATATGTGGTCTACACGGATGCGTCCAACACTGGACTCGGTTGCGTGTTGACTCAACATGGGAAGGTCATTGGCTGTCCGTCAACACACACAGGACGTCTGTGGCTCTCCGTGTGTGTCTGTCAGCACACACAGGACATCCGTGTGTGTCCGTTAGCACACACAGGACATCCGTCGCTGTCTATCAGTACACATATCAGCAAGTTGGTCCTTGGGCTCAGCACGCTGGCCCTTCCCGTGGACTGTTTGGGTGATTTTGGCCCACATGGACTGTCTCTTCAGTACACACAGGACGTCCGTGGGTGTCCGCCAGCACACACAGGCATCTGTGGCTGTCCGTGGCTGTCTGTGGCTGTTCGTTAGCACACACAGGACGTCTGTGGCTTTCCGTGTGTGTCTGTGTGTGTCCGTGTGTGTCCGTCAGAAAATACAGGACGTCCGTGGCTGTCCGTGTGTGTCAGTTAGCACACACAGGATGTCCGTGGCTGTCCATCAGTACACATACGTGGACGCAGCACGCTGACCATTCCCGTGGACTGTTCGAGTGATTTTGGCCCACGTGGGCTGTCTGTTCAGTACACAAAGGACGTCTGTGGGTGTCCGCCAGCACACACAGGACGTCCGTGGCTGTCCGTGTCTGTCTGTGTGTGTCCGTCTGTGTCCGTCAGCACACACAGGACGTCTGTGGCTGTCCATCAGTACACATATCAGCACGTTGGTCCTTGGACTCAGCATGCTGGCCCTTCCCGTGGATTGTTTGGGTGATTTTGGCCCACGTGGGCTGTCTGCTCAGTACACACAGGACGTCCGTGGCTGTCTGTGGCTGTCCATCAGCACACACAAGACATCTGTGGCTGTCCGTGTGTGTCCGTCAGCACACACAGAATGTCCGTGGGTGTCCGTTAGCACAGACATGACATCCATGTGTGTCTGTCAGCCCACGCAAGACGTCCGTGGCTGTCCGTGTGTGTCCGTCAGCACACACAGGATGTCCGTGGCTGTCCATCAGTACACATATCAGCACATTGTTCCTTGGACTCAGCACGCTGGCCCTTCCCGTGGACTGTTTGGGTGATGTTGGTCCACGTGGGCTGTCTGTTCAGTACACACAGGACGTCCGTGGGTGTCCGCCAGCACACACAGGACGTCCGTGGCTGTCCTTGCGTGTCCGTCTGTGTCCGTCAGCACACACAGTACATCTGTGGCTGTCCATCAGTACACATATCAGCACGTTGGTCCTTGGACTCAGCACGCTGGCCCTTCCTGTGGATTGTTTGGGTGATTTTGGCCCACGTGGGCTGTATGTTCAGTATACATGGGACGTCCGTGGGTGTCCGCCAGCACGCACAGGACGTCTGTGGCTGTCTGTGGCTGTCTGTCAGCACACACAGGACATTCGTGGCTGTCCGTGTGTGTCCGTGTGTGTCTGTGTGTGTCCGTCAGCACAAACAGTACGTCTGTGGCTGTCCGTGTGTGTCCGTGTGTGTCCGTCAGCACACACAGGATTTCCGTGACTGTCCATTGTGGGAACCTAAATTTGCACTGTCGATTTCCGTTTAAATAAGGAAACTAGGAAAACCCTAATTTCCCAGAGGACTCGGATATCTGCTAATTACCACACGTCAAGCAATCAGGACACGAGAATAACAACGATAAAGTATAAGAAATCGAAAAAGAGAGCAAAGAAGATCTTATTCCGAATTTGCGTATGAGCGTTAACAACAAGGTATAAGCCTGGGCTCGAGAGCTGTCGGCGAGATTCCTAGTTCTAACAACCCTAAGATGGCTAAACCTAATTGAGTCGCAGCTCGAAATAACAAAAACGGAAAAATGCCTAAATTGCTTTAAGTGCTAAGTTTGCTCTAAAAAAGTTCTCCTCCATGCTCTCGCCTAGGACTCCTTATATACTAGCTCCAAGGTCGGTTTACGCATTTACTCTTCTGCCCTTAGGCCGTCATAGCATAAAAATGGAGATATTCCATTTTCCCGATCTTCACAATTATCTTCAAAACTTCCGTATTTATCCGCGGAAACTTGACATTTATCCTTCCTTGTGGGCCAAGCGTAAACCGTGCTGTGGTTTACGGGCTTTTGGTTAAGAAATCGTAGGATGGGCCTCGAGTCGTGTTTTAGGTCCCTTTGGGCCATCTTCCGACTCGACACGTTTACTACGATTTCTTTCGATAAAGAACGAACTTTCCACGGTTTCTAATCCGTGAAGTATGATCGATGATTTAGAATAGCGGAAAACATGGACTCAGCTTGCTACCGTCTTCGGGAGATAGCATTTGAAGGTTTGACGAGAATGCATAGATTGGTGTCGTATCGATGTTCGGAAGAGCCCGGTCGCTACGCAATGACCGAACTTTGGCTCAAGCTGTATGCTATGTAGCGACCAAGCGGGACGAGTGTTCGGTCGCTACATAGCGACCAAGCGGGACGAGCGCTTGGTCGCTACGTAGCAACCGAGCTTTGGCTCGAGCTCAGTCGCTACGTAGTGACCGAGCGGGACGAGCGCTCGGTCGCTGCATAGCGACCAAGCTTCGGCTCGAGCTCGGTCACAATGTAGCGATCGAGCGGGGTGAGTGCTCGGTCGCTACGTAGCGACCGAGCTTTGGCTCGAGCTCGGTCGCCACGTAGCGACCAAGCGGGACGAGCGCTCGGTCGCTACGTAGCGACCGAGCGGGTTGGATGTTCGGTCGCTGCATGGTGACCAAGATCGGCTCAGACTTGGTTGCGACGTAGCGACCGGACAGCGTGTATGTGCAGTAGGTACGCACTGATCGAGCTTGGTTCGTTTGCTTCGAATCTTCAAGGATACTTCTTCGTAAAAACTTCGTATTGGTTATTTTTTACAAAAATTATATCTTTCTTTTTACTATCTCTTTTGGAAATGTGATTTCCGAGGGTTTTCGGGTGATAATTCCGTCGTGACCATTTTTGACCCCAACAGTTAGCCCCCCAGCCCGTTAGGACCATGCATCGTAGGGTCCTAGCGTGCGGCTAGGCATGTTTGGCAAGTTAGGCGTGTTGGACGGGATTAATATCTGAAAGTCCGAGCTTGAATAGTAAAT
This sequence comes from Brassica napus, assembly GCF_020379485.1. Taxonomy (NCBI): domain Eukaryota; kingdom Viridiplantae; phylum Streptophyta; class Magnoliopsida; order Brassicales; family Brassicaceae; genus Brassica; species Brassica napus. The sequence continues at coordinate 52,151 of NW_026014664.1, forward strand.
TCTCATGCCTATAAGAAGGGAGGTAACTTGTTTCTAGCTTTTCACTTCATTATCTTCTCAAAGTTTAAGAGTGAAAAAGTCCTTTCAATTTTCTCTCTCTACCATTGAGATTTTTCCTTTCCCTCCTTGTTGAGAATGTCTCAAGGGATTTCTGGAAATGCTCGGCCTACTATCTTCAATCGCGAAACCGTCTATGACCAACGCGGCGAGGTTGTTCGAGAGATCAAGTTCGTGGCACACTCCGCTGACCCTGCCGAGGCTGACGCGCATTGGGTGGCTTTGTGCAACGTGGAAGAACCAGCTCCCGAGCCGTGGGTTCCCGTGAGGCCTTTTTCGGAAAGGGTCATCGGGAGACCGAGCAGGTGTACCCTCCCATTCCTTGGAACCGTACGCAGCTTTTGTCACGTTCCGGAAAACGTGGATTTTCGATTACCCCTTGAGGGGGAGAGGGCTGACGAACCTCCCGAAGACCTTTTTACTTTGTACAAGGAGCATCTGATGCGTGCTCGCCTATGGTTTCCCATTCTGTCGGTTATAGTAGAGTTTCTGAACCGTTTGGAAGTTTCGATAAGTCAGATTTCTCCCCGCGGTATAAAGCATCTTGTCGGGTTGTTAGTCTTGGGATACGAGCGAGGCATAGAGCTTACTGCTGAATATCTCGAAGCTTTCCTTACCCTGTCCCGTGTTGGGACCGATCGTCTATATGGTTTTAGACCGCGTACTTTTATGGAAGTCCTGAAAGGATTACCTCAGGGCGACCGTGGATGGAAGAGTTACTTTTTTTACGTTAGATTGGATCAAGCCTCGGTTGCCGTGGAGTGCCTTCCCTCATTTAGGCGACTGTGAGGGGTAGGAGGTAACGTGTTGAATGATCACTCGTTGTTTTCTTACCACCCATTTTTTACTTTATATCTGAACTATGTCTATTTTGCAGTGTACAACCCCATTCCTCCTTTTCTAGAAGATCTGTGCATCGTTCGGAACCTTCTCCGTGGTGGCCCGCTGTTTTGGGGTTATTTCTCTCCCGAGAGGGTTCGTGCTGCGGTCGAAACTCATCGATCTCGTTTCAGCTCGTCGATTGATGATGGCATGGGAGTGTTTTTTGAAGATACCTCCTTGCCTGCTGTCTATGCCATTGGTCAGAGTAGTGGTCAAAGGCCGCCCGACGCTGAGGATGATGCAAAACCGTCCGTTGAGGATCCCATCTTTAGTGGGTGAGAAGGTAGCAATTGGATGGACTGCTCCTTTATGTCGATGTTTGAGTTGGATTATTATTTATCTGTTTTCGGCCGAGTGTGGCCTTTTAAATTTAGATTTCGTTTAGGCCTAGATGGCCGTATTTGTATTTTCCGGGACTAGCCATTGGTGGCTTTGAATCCCTTACCGCTTTACGTGGTTTTGTATATATGATGAATGTTTCATTTTGAGTTTTCCTGAGTAGGTTCAAAGTAAATATGAGTTGTCGTCTCATATTTAATTCCGATGAGACGTTCGATCTGTTAGTTCGTTCGTGATTTTCGTAAAAAATTACCTATTTTTACGATTTTTGGGAACATTGAGATGTGAACGGAGAGACATGGTTTAGTATCTCGTATCTTTTAGATATCATGTCTTGAGATGTTTGAGACCAGAGCGTTGGGTTTAGGGCAAGACCTAGGTTTACTTTCGGTTAAGGTTTGTGCGGTGACTAGCCGGCTATCGTTTTTCCTGTTGCGATTTCTTCCTGACTCGTACCGATTTAAAGTCCGCGATAGGTTCTCGGCTTATATGACTTGTATGGTACGAATCGAGCATCTTCTCAGAGAAAACTGGAAGTGCTAAACCAAAATTTTGGATTTTTGTTGTAGCGTGCATGCGACCGAAGCATGCGGCCAGCCATGTGTGAGATGGGGTGTCGACCTGCATGCACTTCAGTCATGCAGCAGGCCATCTGGACGTGGGTGTGTCATCCTGCATGAGACTGAGGCATGCAGCCAGCCATGTGGTGCACGAGGTGGAACGGCCAAGCACGAGGTGTCGAGATGCATGCGACCGGGCCATGCGGCCAGACATGTGGAGGACGTGGTGTCAGCTTGCATGGGAGCAGGCCATGCATTCAGACAGGTAGAGGGCGTGGTGTCAGCTTGCATGTGAGCAGGCCATGCTGAAGGACATGTGGAGCACGAGGTGCCGCCGCGCATGCGGCCGGAGCCATGCGAAGCGACACACGGGCTGCCACACGGCTTGTTCCTGATTGGTTGCTGATTCCTATAAATAGGCCACGACCCCCTCTCATTTCAAACCATCCAGAACACATCAAACCTACTTCAAAACATAATGAGAAAGCAAAGAAAGAAAGATCGAATTTCGATAGTTTTCGAGCGATTTAGGCAGTTTTCGAGAAACGTTACTCTGCCAATTTTGAGTCAGCACTTGGAGAAAGTTATTTTCAAGTGAAGAGAGATCAGTTCTAGTGTAGACCAGTTCAAGTGGAACTCAGTCAAGAAGAGGGTCTACTTGTGAAGGTCGGGAAAGGGTTCGGATCGCAGAAGTCGGGCTTGGGGTCAAGGCCACGGTCAACCAAAAACTGTGAGCTATAATCAATTGATTACTGAGTTGTTTTTTATGCAGGGTCCCGTTACTTGGAAGTTGGATCATGGCAGGAGGCCAGGTCTAACTGAGTAACGGTTTGAGTAGTTAATAATTGAGGTTATGTTGATTAAGTTGATAGCATGCTTAGTTATTGCTTGAGAACCGTAGTAGCATGCTAATGGTTAGGTTGATTTGTTAGTTACCAAATGCAGAATGCTTAGATGATATCGCTAAGTTGTGGATAGTTAGGTATTCTGGAATTAGTCTTTATGCTAGATTCTGGAATGTGGTTGATTGTGTTGTGATTATTACTTGAAACCTTGTGTTATTTTTACCGGGTTTAGTATTAATCGTATATTGGCCGATAGCATTTGTGTAACCCGCAATGCTAGGCATATTGGGTTGAGTTAGTGTTCCTTCAGACCTCGTACCCGGCGGGTTCAAGGAAACCCCTTATTCGCTGGATCGGGAAGACTCAGACGAACGGTGTCATGTACTATGGCTAAGTATTACACGACGGTGTAATGGGGCAGTTACCCGAAGGACTGTGGGCTGTCGCGCGGTGACCCGAAGGACTGTGGGCCGTGGTCGGTTGAAAGTTCCTTCTTCTGGCCTTCGTGGTAGGAAGATAGGATATTGCCGATAGTGAAGTAGGAACATAACGTCACCAGGGCCCGAGTTTGATATATATATATATATTAAATCGTGTTTTGGGTTGTTAAACCCTGGTTTAAATCGAGTTTGAGTTTGGCGATGAGCTAGTAATTAGGATAATGCTAGTTATCTTGCTATCTTTTACCACTGCGTATTTCAGATATTGCTTATTGTTATTGAATTGTGTTGTTAGGTGAACCTCTCGCTTTAGATTGTTTGGGGTGGGATAGGGAGGGGTTGTATTTGTTAGTTGAAGATTGTAACTCGCTGAGTAATGCTAGATTACTCACTCCTCACTCGTTGTTGTTTTCAGGTGATCAGTAGTGAGCTTGTAGAAGGCGCGGGAGGCTAGGCTAGCTGGTGTACTTTCGCTTTCTTGGCATGCCACCAGTTGTATAATATTTTGTGTATTGTAAACCAGATATTATATAAAATAAATAAAGCGAATGTTTTATGCAAATGCCTTGTTGTTCTGATATTAGCTTGTCCGAGCTAACACAAAATGTCAGATTAGAGTACGGGTTGAGAAGCCTTAGGCTTTTGTCTGACGGGACGTGTTAGTGGGTGGCTGGCCTAGTTACGAATTGCACCTTTTATATAACTTTGGCTGGATTGCCCGTTAACCCGTCTTGTAGTGCTCTTGAACCTTGGTAGACGGTCGGGCCGTCGGTCATGTTCTTGTTTGATTGTTGGCCGGTGGTTCGACCTATGCCTAGAACGGGTCGGGGGTGTTACAGAGGTGGTATCAGAGCATGGTTTCGTCCATGCGTGACTCAAGTGCTTTTTAACGGTTTTATCGAGTCAAAGGAGTCGCAAAAAGATGATTAGGAAACCAGCCGCTTCCCGTGGTAGGAATATGACTTACCCTTTTTATTATGTGCAGATGGCTAATCGCGGGACAGGTTATGTTGGACGAGGTCGGATATGGGGAGAGGGTATGGATTGGACAGGCGGAGGATTGGGTCACAGATCAGATCAGGATAATGGAAATGGCATTAGTGAGATGTTTGGACACGATAGGAGCCCTCTGCAGAGAACAAGATCTTTTCCGGGTTTACGGTAACATGACTAGAGTGAGAGAAGACAGTATGGCGAGTATTGGCCCAAGTCGTAATTGGGACCAGAGACATCAACATGATCAATCCGTTCAATCAAACCCAAGGCCAGATCAGAACCGTGCCACCAAAAGACCACAAGATCATGGAACCGAAAACACCCTGAAGCTTTTACATGACGTGATGACCGAGGCACTTGGTAACCAAGGCAGGCGTACTCAACCCCCTGAAGTTTCCAAGCTATTATCTACCATGAAGAACATTGTATCCTACAAGTTCAAAGGAGGATCCGATCCTATTGAAGCCGACAAGTGGATAACTATGATGGAGAAGAATTTTGAAGCCATGGAGTGCCTGGAGGAGTACAAGAAGAAGATCGCTGTGTACTACTTGGAAGGCGACGCCACAAGATGGTGGGACAGCGTAGACATGCAACGTGGACACACCATAACATCATGGGAGTCGTTCAAGGGAGAGTTTGAGAGGAAGTATTTTCCTCCGGAAGCAAAGCATCGATTGGAGCGCCAGTTCATGAACCTTGTTCAAGGAGATAGGCCCGTAAGGAGTTATGAGTCGGAGTTCACAAGGTTGAGGCGACATGTCTTTGATGGGCATAAAGATGAAGCAACTATGATCCGTAACTTTATGTACGGATTGAAGCCGGAGCTTGGAAGTCGTTTAGCTGGAAGCCACTTTAGCAGCTTATCGGATCTGGTAGAAAAGGCTGTTAATGTTGAGACTGTATTGGAGGCTGAAAGGAAGACCTTACCACATTCTGGTGGACACACCAAGTTTAGCCAAGGAGAAAGGCCAAATTTCAACAAGGGTCCAAAATCTTACAAAGGCAAAGGGCGAGGCTTTGGAAGCCAAGCCAACAATCGTAGTAACACTGGAGTATGTTACATATGTGATCAACCGGGACATATTTCTAAATTTTGTCCCAACAGACAACGGACTAACCAGGAAGGTTATTCATCGCTGAGGATGGAAGATGTTACTTGTTTCTTCTGTGGAAGGAAGGGCCACTATGCATCGTCATGTCCAAACAAGCCAATCCCTGCGACCCCTCTCGGGATCCGAGCTCCTCCTAGCCGTCCAGCTATTGAGCCAGCACCAAAGAAGCAAAACCTAGGAGGTAGAGTTTATGCCTTAGGTGTAGAAAACCCAGACAATGTAGGACCGTCAAGCGGTCCCATCACAGGTATTGTGGGTGCTTAACCTCCTCTTTATATTGAATGGAAATTTAGTTTTTGGAATCTAGTTAGTATGCTGGTTAGGTATAGATTTCTTGATCGCTAGGTTGCGCGTTTAGAAATTTAGGATGATGATTGATGGTTGTGAGAATTTTGATTAGTTTTTGTGATTGAGATATTGTTGATTGGGTTACTATGGCAGGAACCATACATGTTGCTGGTAAAACCACACATGTATTGTTCGACTCGGGGGCAACACATAGTTTTGTGAACCCTGAAGTAGCTGCCCGGTTTTGGTATTGTTTTGTGGTTGACAGAATAGATGTGGCCGTCTTGACCCCCGCAGACCGAACCCTTCAAGCAAATCAGTGTATCAAGAATGTTCCATTGGTAATTCAAGGCAAAGAGTTTGTGGCAGATCTGTTAGTCGTGCCTTTGAAAGGGTACGAGGTAATCCTTGGAATGGATTGGTTATCGAGCTACGGAGTTCAGATCGACTTTGGAAAAGGAAGGTTGTTGTTCAGCAGAGGTAAACGACCAGAGATGGTATACTATGGAATCAGTCCTAGTATGCCCGTGTCTTTGGTAGCAGCAATGAGAGTACAAGATTTGTTTCAAGACGGGGAAGTATATTTGGTGACCTTATCGGTTAGTGGAGGAGCCACTAATGATGAAGTTGGTCGAAGACATAGAAGTGGTCCAAGCGTTTGAGGATATCTTTGCACCACTAAAGGAATTACCTCCACCTCGGAGTAATCCCTTTACCATTACTTTGGAGCCTGAAGCAAAACCTATAGCTAAGTCACCATATCGGATGGCACCTGCGGAGTTGGCCGAGCTAAAGAAACAATTGGAGGATCTATTGGAAAAGGGATTCATCCGGTCGAGCTCTTCACCTTGGGGAGCTCCTGTGCTATTTGTGAAGAAGAAGGACGAAAGCATGAGGCTGTGTATCGATTATCGTGGTATCAACAACATCACGATAAAAGATAAGTATCCTCTTCCGAGGATAGACGAGTTGTTAGACCAACTAAAGGGAGCTAGTTGGTTTTCGAAGATTGATTTGGCATCAGGGTATCACCAAATTCCTATTGCCAAGTCAGATATTATGAAGACGGCGTTTCGGACGAGATATAGGCAGTACGAGTTTGTAGTTATGCCCTTTGGTCTCACGAACGCACCTGCGGCTTTCATGCGCTTGATGAATGAAGTGTTTCACGACTACCTTGATAAGTTCGTGATCATTTTCATTGACGACATCCTGGTGTACTCGAGAAGTAAGGAAGAGCACAAAGAGCATCTGAGACTGGTTATGGAGAGGTTACGAAATCAGAAGCTATTTGCCAAGTTCAGCAAATGCTCGTTTTGGAAGAGAGAGATAGGATTTCTGGGTCACATAGTATCAGGAGAGAGCGTGGCTGCTGATCCAGAAAAGGTCCAAGCCATACGAGAATGGCCTCGACCTACCATTGTGACAGAAGTAAGGAGTTTTCTCGGACTTACGGGCTATTATCGGAAGTTTGTTAAGGACATTTCCTCCATTGCAAAGCCTTTAACTAAACTTACCGGTAAAGGAGTTCCTTTCTTATGGGTGGAAGAAACCGAGAAGGCATTCAAGAAGTTGAAGGAAGCTCTCACGACCGCACCTGTGTTAGCTTTGCCCGAGCAAGGCAAACCTTACACGGTTTACACGGATGCTTCACGAGTTGGGTTAGGTTGTGTTCTTATGCAAAATGGGCGAGTCATTGCATATGCTTCACGACAACTACGGAAGCATGAGGATAACTACAGTACACATGACTTGGAATTAGCGGCCGTGGTGTTTGCTTTGCGAATTTGGAGATCTTACTTATATGGAGAAGAAGTGGAGGTATACACGGACCATCAAAGTCTTAAATACCTCTTCACGCAGCCAGATCTCAACCTGCGCCAGCGTAGGTGGATGGAGTTTGTGGCAGACTATGACATACGGATTCGCTACCATCCTGGTAAAGCGAATGTTGTTGCCGACGCCTTAAGTTGAAGAAAGTTGGACGCAGATTTAGAGAAAGAAGTTGAGCTATTGAACCAGGAGTTGAAACAAGTGAAGTTGGTCGTTTTGGAAGGGCAAACAAGCGAGCCATTGGGACTTCAAGCGGTGAATCAGGCCAGCTGGATTCAGAGAATTCGAGAAGAACAACTTAAGGATGAGAAGCTACTGAAGATTGCTGAAGAACTAAAAGGACAAGCCGGGCCAATTTAATGCTGGATACTACTTGGCGGAGGACGGAACCTTGCTAATTAATGGGAGGATCACGGTTCCTAAAGGACAAGGGCTGAGAGATGAGATACTAAGGATTGCACATCATTCTTTACTCAGTATCCATCCAGGAAGTTCGAAGATGTACCGAGACGTGAGAAGATACTATCATTGGACGGGCATGAAGAGATCAGTAGCACAATGGGTTGCTCAGTGTGCAACTTGTCAACAAGTCAAGGTGGAACATCAAGTTCCAGGAGGATTGTTGCAGAGTCTTCCGATACCTCAATGGAAATGGGACTCTATTTCCATGGATTTCATCCCCGGATTACCTACTGCTCCAGGTAGATCGAACAACTCGATATGGGTGATTGTGGATAGGTTAACCAAGGTCACACACTTGTTGCCTATGCAGGACACTGATAAAGTTGAAGTTTTGGCCGAGCTGTACATCGACCAAATCGTGACGTTACATGGTGTACCCTCAGACATCATCTCAGATCGCGATCCAAGGTTCATGGCATCATTCTGGGAAGCACTGCAAGAAGCCTTGGGAACTAAACTTTACAAAAGCACGGCGTTCCATCCAGAAACAGATGGCCAAACGGAGAGGACCATTAGGACCATCGAGGACATGCTGCGGATGTGTATTCTCGATTGGGCAGGAACTTGGGAGAAGCATTTACCATTGGTCGAGTTCTCTTACAACAATAGTCATCATTCGAGCATAGGTATGTCACCTTATGAAGCGTTATACGGAAGACCATGTAAAACGCCTATGTGTTGGACAGATTGGGCGAAAGAAGAATGTTTGGGTCACCTATTGTTCAGGAGACCATGATTAAACTGGAGACAATTCAGGCCAACATGAAGAAGGCTCAGGACCGTCAGAAGAAGTACGCAGACCAGTCAAGAAGAGAGGTAACTTTCGAGATAGGAGATTGGGTTTACTTGAAGGTTACAGCCCAAAAAGGGAAGGACAGATTTGGCAAGGTTGGGAAACTTGCGGTCAGATTCATTGGTCAGTACAAGATCATCGGGAAAGTTGGTGAGGTAGCTTACCGATTGGATCTGCCAGCAGATGTGCATCTACATCCAGTATTCCATGTTTCCATGCTTCGGAAACATATACGGGATCCAAGTGCTGTTGAGCACGAGGGAATCGAGGAGTTGGAGACAAACCTTACATATCCGGAAGGACCAATCAGATTAGGAGAACGGCATATTCGGAAGCTCAAAAATCGTGAGATTTCTCAAGTAAAAGTGTTCTGGGGAAGACAAAACAGGATTCATGTTACTTGGGAGGATGAAGCGAGATTTAAAACTGATCACCCAGAATTTTTCCGAGAGGACGTTGTAATGGAAAAAGGAGGCCCCTCAGAGCCTTAGAATTCGAGGACGAATTCTGTTAACGGGGGGAGAATGTAGAAACCCTTAAAAAAAAAAAAAAGAATGGTCGAGTATCCTTTGGGTGATCGAGTCGCGGACGATCAGATTGTTTTTGTCTGAACCATGAGTCAAGTATGCCGCTAGACAATGGTTAGACAATATAGTAGATTGATTCAAATGATGTTTGAAGCAAGACACTTTTGGAAGCACAACAGGAAGACCGGAAATTGGGCGAAAAACCCTAAATTTCGGTATTATGAAATTTTTTGAAGAAGCCGAAAGCTCGGTAAATATTTTTCCTCAAGATCAGAGTCCCAGTAGGGTTTATTAAAAATACTCAGGCCATCAGAACGGGTGTAGAAAAATATTTGGGATTGATAGCGGGATGAAAATTCACCGGAAAGGCCGAAATCGGCCGAATCGACCGAGAAGCTCGAGGTGGCTTGATGTGTATGTGTTCAGGACGTGGTGGCAGGCTCTTGACAGTGTGTGTGTCAAGGGAAGCAGGAGGTGTTGCAGTACATGCAACCTGTACATGCAAGTAGACATGTGCAGCACGAGGTGGAATGGCCAAGCACGAGGTGTTGCGATGCATGCGACCGAAGCATGCGGCCAGCCATGTGTGAGATGGGGTGTCGACCTGCATGCACTTCAGTCATGCAGCAGGCCATCTGGACGTGGGTGTGTCATCCTGCATGAGACTGAGGCATGCAGCCAGCCATGTGGAGCACGAGGTGGAACGGCCAAGCACGAGGTGTCGCGATGCATGCGACCGGGCCATGCGGCCAGACATGTGGAGGACGTGGTGTCAGCTTGCATGGGAGCAGGCCATGCATTCAGACAGGTAGAGGGCGTTGTGTCAGCTTGCATGTGAGCAGGCCATGCTGAAGGACATGTGGAGCACGAGGTGCCGCCGCGCATGCGTCTGGAGCCATGCGAAGCGACACACAGGCTGCCACACGGCTTGTTCCTGATTGGTTGCTGATTCCTATAAATAGGCTACGACCCCCTCTCATTTCAAACCATCCAGAACACATCAAACGTACTTCAAAACATAAAGAGAAAGCAAAGAAAGAAAGATCGAGTTTCGATAGTTTTCGAGCGATTTAGGCAGTTTTCGAGAACAGTTACTCTGCTAATTTTGAGTCAGCACTTGGAGAAAGTTCTTTTCAAGTGAAGAGAGATAAGTTCTAGTGGAGACCAGGTAAAGTGGAATTCAGTCAAGAAGAGGGTCTACTTGTGAAGGTCGGGAAAGGGTTCGGATCGCAGAAGTCGGGTTTGGGGTCAAGGCCACGGTCAACCAAAAACTGTGAGTTATAATCAACTGATTGCTGAGTTGTTTTTATGCAGGGTCCCGTTACTTGGAAGTTGGATCATGGCAGGAGGCCAGGTCTAACTGAGTAACGGTTTGAGTAGTTAATAATTGAGGTTATGTTGATTAAGTTGATAGCATGCTTAGTTATTGCTTGAGAACTTTAGTAGCATGCTAATGGTTAGGTTGATTGGTTAGTTAGCGAATGCAGAATGCTTAGATGATATCGCTAAGTTGTGGATAGTTAGGTATTCTGGAATTAGTCTTTATGCCAGATTCTGGAATGTGGTTGATTGTGTTGTGATTATTACTTGAAACCTTGTGTTATTTTTACCGGGTTTAGTATTAATCATATATTGGCCGATAGCATTTGTGTAACCCACAATGCTAGGCATATTGTGGTGAGTTAGTGTTCCTTCAGACCTCGTACCCGGCGGGTTCAAGGAAACCCCTTATTCGCTGGATCGGGAAGACTCAGACGAACGGTGTCATGTACTATGGCTGAGTATTACACGACGGTGTAATGGGGCAGTGACCCGAAGGACTGTGGGCTGTCGCGCGGTGACCCGAAGGACTGTGGGCCGCGGTCGGTTGAAAGTTCCTTCTTCTGGCCTTCGTGGTAGGAAGATAGGATATTGCCGATAGTGAAGGAGGAACATAACGTCACCAGGGCCCGAGTTTGATATATATATATATATTAAATCGTGTTTTGGGTTGTTAAACCCTGGTTTAAATCAAGTTTGAGTTTGGCGATGAGCTAGTAATTAGCATAATGCTAGTTATCTTGCTTTCCTTTACCGCTGCGTATTTCAGATATTGCTTATTGTTATTGAATTGTGTTGTTAGGTGAACCTCTCGCTTTAGATTGTTTGGGGTGGGATAGCGAGGGGTTGTATTTGTTAGTTGGGGATTGTAACTCGCTGAGTAATGCTAGATTACTCACTCCTCACTCGTTGTTGTTTTCAGGTGACCAGTAGTGAGCTTGTAGAAGGCGCGGGAGGCTAGGCTGGCAGGTGTAGATTTGCATCTTCTTGCTTAAGACGCTTTCAGACTATAAGTATGTACTTTCGCTTTCTTGGCATGCCACCAGTTGTATAATATTTTGTGTATTGTAAACCAGATATTATATAAAATAAATAAAGCGAATGTTTTATGCAAATGCCTTGTTGTTCTGATATTAGCTTGTCCAAGCTAACACAACGTCAGATTAGAGTACGGGTTGAGAAGCCTTAGGCTTTTGTCTGACGGGATGTGTTAGTGGGTGGCTGGCCTAGTTACGAATTGCACCTTTTGTAACTTTGGCTGGATTGCCCGTTAACCCATCTTGTAGCACTCCTGAACCTTGGTAGACGGTCGGGCCGTCGGTCATGTTCTTGTTTGATTGTTGGCCGGTGGTTCGACATATGCCTAGAACGGTTTGGGGGTGTTACAAACGGGGTGTTAGGTTTTTTGGTGGTCGCGTTCGGACAATTTGTTAGTATTATCGTCGAATTTTAACTTTTGCGACGTCTCGCAGTTGTTTCGGGGATTATACGTGTATCTTTGCGTGTTTGAAAGATGATAATTTTACGATTTTTGGACCGGATGAGGCCGCAGATAAGAGTCTTAATGTTTCCAGGCGTGTCCTGAAATTTTTTTGTGTTTAACTGAAGCGTATAAAGGAGCAACGTAGATTGTAGTAAAAGTTTTTGAAGTTTCTAAAAACTCGATTACAATAATGAAGATTTTTCTAAGTGGGAGTATACGAGTATATGCACCCACTCCCCCCCCCCCTTTTTAGAGAGGGGGATAGCTGAACTTGTCTTTTGACGAGCTGCCTACATACCCCTTTCGAGGATCAAGCCATCTCGTAGTTCTATTTCATGCAGCAAGTGTTTTTACTCGGTGGTAGATGTCGCGATGTCCGCCTTGACCATGTCGATCGTGGCTGGGTCAACGCTATTTTCCGGATGTTCCGGTTGAGTTGTAGCGTGGGCTTCGGACTCGTGTCGAGTTTCGACGTCCGATGCGTTTGCGTCGGTAGACGATTTTAATTTGTCTTTTCTTGGGGTGTTTTTGGCCGAAGATCGATCTATCTTCGTGCGTTTGCCTTTTGCAGTTGCAGAAGTCGTGATTTTCCTTAACTTGTGCTCTGCGAGGAAGCATAACCACGACTGTTTTGGCATCCCCAGATAGCCGCGACTCCGCTTGGGGTTGGAAATTTGAGACCCAGATGGTAGGTCGACAGAACTGCTTGCATGGCGTTGAGCCATGGGGTTCCCATGATCACGTTGTAGATAGTGGGATGATCGACTACCGCGAACTCGATGATTTTTGTGATCTCCTTGGCCATGACTGGCAACTGGATCGATCCAAGAGTCATCGATACTTCGCCTGAAAAACCCGTGAGCGGTTTTGGCGTCGGAATTACTTCTCCGAGTTTGATGCTCATCCGCTTGAGAGTGTCGCGGAAGATTACATTGACCGTGCTTTCCGTGTCGACGAGTACCCTTCCAACTTCTAAGTCTCGTAAGACGAGATCTATGACGAGCGGGTCGCAGTGAGGTTGATCGATGCTGCCGGCTTCCTCCTTTGTGAAGGTGATCGAGCAATTTTGGCCATCTCGACTCTGCCTTATGTCGATAAGCCTTGATGGCCGACACAGTATTGCTGCAGTATTGTGATCCTCCGATGATCATATTGACTCTGCGACGATTGTTATCGTTCCCCTTGTCGTCCGGCCTCATTCCGCGTTTATCCCCAGGCTGGTTTCGTTGGGGGGATTTTTCAGCGGGCGGATTTCTATCCGTCTTTGGAGGGCGATCAGAATCGAGGATGAGGTCCTTGACGCTAGTTACTTCCGAGAGCTCTCCAGCGAGTAGCTTCGCGGCTAGTCTTGCTCCCAAGACTTTGCAGTTGGTGGTGGAGTGTCCTCGGGACTGGTGGAACTCGCAGAAGGTGTTTTCGTCATACCCTTGATTACGAGTCCATGTGTTGCCCGTACTTGTCATTACGAGAGTTCTTCTTTCTCCCTTTCGGATCCACGTCCTTCGAGGATGGTCTTGACGCCTTATGTTTTTGCGATAAGACTTTAGTTTCTTCCTCGACTATGATGTAGTCCGTCGCTTTGTGGAAGGCGTCCTGGATCGTTCGCGGTTTGTTGAGAGTTATCCACTTTCTGAATTTCGACTTGTACCAGAGCGTCTTTCTCAGCGCATCGATGGCCACTTTGTCGCTTATCCCGCTGACCCTGGACATTATCAGCTTGAACCGACTGGTAAACTCACAGAGGGTTTCGTCTTCCCTCTGGGAGAGACTCCAGAGAGCAACATCGGAAGTTTCTCTGTTTATGAATACAGAGTATTGTTTGAGAAAATTCGATGCGAGCTGTCGGAAACTCCCGATGGTGTTGCGACGAAGGCGCGCGAACCATTCGAGCGCTGCTCCTTCCAGATTTTCGACAAACAGGCGGCAGTAACCGGCATCCTTTTCGCCGTCCTTCAGTCTAGCTCTTCCCATCGCGATGTGGAAAGCCTGAAGGTGCGCTCTTGAATCGGCCGTACCATCTTACTTCGGTACTTTGATTTTTCCCTGATCGGACACCCTCATGTCCGAAATGCGACTGGTAAAAGGGGTCTTCTGAGCTCGTTCCAGCAGTCGATCGATTTTGGGGGCAGCACTAGTAGCATGATGGATTTGAGACTTTACGGCCCTCACTTCCGCCGCAGTCTTGGTGATGTAGTCGCAAAGATTGCGGATATCCGATGTCTCGTCAGTAGATTTCCGAGCCTGTCGGTGTTTACTGCAAGTGAGCTCGGTTTGCCTTTCGGCCAGCTCCTCTTGTTCGTTAAAATAGGCGATTTCCTCTTCTTCCGTCATTGGTTTTTCGAACGAGGAGCCTTCCCGAGCAGATCGGCTCCTGGTCCTTCTTTAATGTCTGTCGACGTCCTCGTCGGTGTCGTTGGAGACATCGCTAGGATCCAGGTCACTGTGTTCGGCTTCGTTATCCTCCGAGTCCTTTGCAAGGGGCGGAAGACTTTCAGGGTTCCCCTTTTCGATGGGAGATTTCTCGCTAGGGTTTTGACCAGAAGGTCGTTCCCGCGCGACTCCAGATCTATCGAGTGGGGTAGCGAAGTCGAGCCTCTTCCCGTGGATTTTGGTGGTTCCGCGGGGATGGATTGCTTGAGTCCTCGCTGTTAAGGTTTCAACCTGTTTGGTCAAGGTGTTCACGAGCTTATCCTGTTTTTCCGACCTTTTCTCATAGGTGGCGAACATCTTTTTAAACTCCTCAAGCGTCGCAGCGTTGGCTTGTGCGTTGGCCGCGGATACGTCCGCTGCTGGAGTGTGGAGATCGGTGCCGCTGCCTCTGTTAAGAGGAGTTTACACGTTATCCGCGTCGTTAGTTGACATGTCTGATTGAGAGTGATGTGGCTTTTGCGGGTTAGATTGATCCGTACCCCCCCCCTCCTTCTAGCGCCAAACTGTGGGAACCGAAATTCGCACTGTCGATTTCCGTTTAAATAAGGAAACTAGGAAAACCCTAATTTCCTAGAGGACCCGGATATCTGCTAATTACCACACGTCAAGCAATCAGAACACGAGAATAACAACGATAAAGTATAAGAAATCAAAAAAGAGAGCAAAGAAGATCTTATTCCGAATTTGCGTATGAGCGTTTACAACAAGGTATAAGCCTGGGCTCGAGAGCTGTCGGCGAGATTCCTAGTTCTAGCAACCCTAAGACGCCTAAACCTAATTGAGTCGCAGCTCGAAATAACAAAAACGGAAAAATGTCTAAATTGCTCTAAGTGCTAAGTTTGCTCTAAAAAAGTTCTCCTCCATGCTCCTCGCCTAGGACTCCTTATATACTAGCTCCAAGGTTGGTTTACGCATTTACTCTTCTGCCCTTAAGCCGTCATAGCATAAACTTGACATTTATCCTTCCTTGTGGGCCAAGCGTAAACCGTGCTGTGGTTTACGGGCTTTTAGTTAAGAAATCGTAGGATGGGCCTGGAGTCGTGTTTTAGGTCCCTTTGGGCCGTCTTCCGACTCGACACGTTTATTACG
This sequence comes from Brassica napus, assembly GCF_020379485.1. NCBI lineage: Eukaryota > Viridiplantae > Streptophyta > Magnoliopsida > Brassicales > Brassicaceae > Brassica > Brassica napus. The sequence continues at coordinate 67,610 of NW_026014664.1, forward strand.
ATTTCTTTCGATAAAGAACGAACTTTCCGCGGTTTCTAATCCGCGAAGTTTGATCGATGATTTAGAATAGCGGAAAACATGGGCTGAGCTTGTTACGGTCTTTGGGAGATAGCATTTGAAGGTTTGACGAGAATGCATAAACTGGTGTCGTATCGATGTTCAGAAGAGCCCGGTCGCTACGCAACGACCAAACTTTGGCTCGAGCCGGTTGCTACGTAGCGACCGAGCGGGATGAGCACTCGGTCGCTACCTAGTGACTGAGCTTTGGCCTGAGCTCGGTCGCTACGTAGCGACCGAGCGGGACGAGCGCTCGGTCGCTACGTAGCGACCGAGCTTGGCCGAGCTTGGTCGCTACATAGCGACCAAGCGGGACGATCGCTACGTAGCGACCGAGCTTTGGCTCGAGCTCGGTCGCTACGTAGCAACCGAGCGGGACGAGTGCTCGGTCGCTACATAGCGACAGAGCGGGACGATTGCTCGGTCGCTACGTAGCGACCGAGCTTTGGCTCGAGCTCGGTCGCTATGTAGCAACCGAGCGGGTCGGATGTTTGGTCGCTGCATGGCGACCAAGATCGGCTCGGACTTGGTTGTGACGTAGTGACCGGACAGCGTGTATGTGCAGTAGGTACGCAACGATCGAGCTTGGTTTGTTTGCTTCCAATCTTCGAGGATACTTCTTCGTAAAAAATTCGTATTGGTTATTTTTTACGAAAATTATATCTGTCTTTTTACTATCTCTTTCGGAAATGTGATTTCCGAGGGTTTTCGGGTGATAATTCCGTCGTGATCGTTTTTTGACCCCAACATCCATCAGTACACATATCAGCGCGTTGGTCCTTGGACTCAGCATGCTGACCCTTCCCGTGGACTGTTCGCGTGATTTTGGCCCACGTGGGCTGTCTGTTCAGTACACAAAGGACGTCCGTAGGTGTCCGCCAGCACACACAGGACATCTGGGGCTGTCCGTGTGTGTCTATGTGTGTTCGTCTGTGTCCGTCAGCACACACAGGACGTATGTGGCTGTCCATCAGTACACATATCAGCACGTTGGTCCTTGGACTCAGCACGCTGGCCTTTTTCGTGGACTGTTTGAGTGATTTTGGCCCACGTGGGCTGTTTGTTCAGTACACACAGGACGTCCGTGGGTGTCCGCCAGCACACACAAGACTTCTGTAGCTGTCCGTGGCTGTCTGTCAGCACACACTGGACATTTGTGGCTGTCTGTGTGTTTCCGTGTGTGTCCGTGTCTGTCCGTCAGCAAATACAGGACGTCTGTGGCTGTCCGTCTGTGTCCATGTGTGTCCGTCAGCACACACAGGATGTCTGTGGCTGTCCATCAGTACACATATCAGTGCGTTGGTCCTTGGACTCAGCACGCTGACCCTTCCCGTGGACTGTTCGAGTGATTTTGGCCCACGTGGGCTGTCTGTTCAGTACACCCAGGACGTCCGTGGGTGTCCGCCAGCACACACAGGACGTCCGTGTGTGTCCGTCTGTGTCTGTCAGCACACACAGGGCATCCGTGGCTGTTCGTGTCTGTCTGTGTGTGTCCGTCAGCACACACAGGACGTCCGTGGCTGTCCATCAGTACACATATCAGCACGTTGGTCCTTGGACTCAGCACGCTGGCCCTTCCCGTGGATTGTTTGGGTGATTTTGGCCCACGTGGGCTGTCTGCTCAGTACACACAGGACGTCCGTGGGTGTCCGCCAGCACACACAGGACGTCCGTGGCTGTCTGTGGCTGTCCATCAGCATACACATGATGTTCGTGGCTGTCTGTGTGTGTCCGTGTGTGTCTGTGTGTGTCCGTGTGTGTCCATCAGCACACACAGGACGTCCGTTGGGGTCCGTTAGCACAGACAGGACATCCATGTGTGTCCGTCAGCCCACACAGGACGTCAATTGCTGTCCGTGTGTGTCCGTCAGCACACACAGGACGTCCGTGGCTGTCCATCAGTACACATATCAGCACATTGGTCCTTGGACTCAGCACGCTGGCCCTTCCCATGGACTGTTTGGGTGATTTTGGTCCACGTGGGCTGTCTGTTCAGTACACCCAGGACGTCCGTGGGTGTCCGCCAGCACACACAGGACGTCCGTGTGTGTCCGTCTGTGTCCGTCAGCACACACAGGATGTCCGTCGCTGTCCATCAGTACACATATCAGCACGGTGGTCCTTGGACTCAGCACACTGGCCCTTCCTGTGGGCAGTCTGTTCAGTACACACAGGACGTCTGTGGGTGTCCGTCAGCACACACAAGACGTCCGTGTGTGTCCGTCAGCACACACAGGACGTCTGTGGCTGTCCGTGTGTGTCTGTTTGTGTCCATCAGCAGACACAGGACGTTCGTGGCTGTCCATCAGTACACATATCAGGACGTTGGTCCTTGAACTCAGCACGCTAACCCTTCCCGTGGACTGTTTGGGTAATTTTGGCCCAAGTGGGCTGTCTGTTCAGTACACACAGGACGTCCGTGGGTGTCCGCCAGCACACACAGGACGTTTGTGGCTGTCTGTGGCTGTACATCAGCAAACACAGGATGTCCGTGGCTGTCCGTGTGTGTCCATGTGTTTCCGTTAGCACACACAGGACGTCCGTGTGTGTCCATGTGTGTCCGTCAGCACACACAGGACGTCCGTGGCTGTCCATCAGTACACATATCAGCACGTTGGTCCTTGGACTCAGCACGCTGACCCTTCCTGTGGACTCTTCGGGTGATTTTGGCCCACGTGGGCTGTCTGTTCAGTACACACAGGACGTCCGTGGGAGTCCGCCAGCACACACAGGACGTCCGTGGCTGTCCGTGTGTGTTCGTGTGTGTCTGTCTGTGTCCGTCAGCACACACAAGTCGTCCATGGCTGTTCATCAGTACACATATCAGCACGTTGGTCCTTGGACTCAAGACGCTGGCCATTCCTGTGGACTGTTTGGGTGATTTTGGCCCACGTGGGCTGTCTGTTCAGTACACACAGGACGTCCGTGGGTGTCCGCCAGCACACACAGGACGTCTGTGGCTGTCCGTCAACACACACAGGACGTCTGTGGCTGTCCGTGTGTGTCCGTGTATGTCCGTCAGTACACACGGGACGTTTGTGGGTGACCGTCAGCACACACAGGACGTCTGTGTGTGTTCGTCAGCACACACATGACGTCCGTGGCAGGCCGTGTGTGTCCGTCAGCACACAGAGGACGTCTGTGGCTGTCCATCAGTACACATATCAGCACGCCGGTCCTTGGACTCAGCACGCTGACCCTTCCTGTGGACTCTTCGGGTGATTTTGGCCCACGTGGGCTGTCTGTTCAGTACACACAGGACGTCTGTGGGTGTCCGTCAGCACACACAGGACGTCCGTGTGTGTCCGTCAGCACACACAGGACGTCTGTGGCTGTCCGTGTGTGTCTGTTTGTGTCCATCAGCAGACACAGGACGTTCGTGGCTGTCCATCAGTACACATATCAGGACGTTGGTCCTTGAACTCAGCAGGCTAACCCTTCCCGTGGACTGTTTGGGTAATTTTGGCCCAAGTGGGCTGTCTGTTCAGTACACACAGGACGTCCGTGGGTGTCCGCCAGCACACACAGGACGTTTGTGGCTGTCTGTGGCTGTACATCAGCAAACACAGGATGTCCGTGGCTGTCCGTGTGTGTCCATGTGTTTCCGTTAGCACACACAGGATGTCCGTGTGTGTCCATGTGTGTCCGTCAGCACACACAGGACGTCCGTGGCTGTCCATCAGTACACATATCAGCACGTTGGTCCTTGGACTCAGCACGCTGACCCTTCCTGTGGACTCTTCGGGTGATTTTGGCCCACGTGGGCTGTCTGTTCAGTACACACAGGACGTCCGTGGGAGTCCGCCAGCACACACAGGATGTCCGTGGCTGTCCGTGTGTGTTCGTGTGTGTCTGTCTGTGTCCGTCAGCACATACAAGTCGTCTGTGGCTGTTCATCAGTACACATATCAGCACGTTGGTCCTTGGACTCAAGACGCTGGCCATTCCTGTGGACTGTTTGGGTGATTTTGGCCCACGTGGGCTGTCTGTTCAGTACACACAGGACGTCCGTGGGTGTCCGCCAGCACACACAGGACGTCTGTGGCTGTCCGTGTGTGTCCATGTATGTCCGTCAGCACACACGCGACGTTTGTGGGTGACCGTCAGCACACACAGGACGTCTGTGTGTGTTCGTCAGCACACACATGACGTCCGTGGCAGGCCGTGTGTGTCCGTCAGCACACAGAGGACGTCTGTGGCTGTCCATCAGTACACATATCAGCACGCCGGTCCTTGGACTCAGCACGCTGGCCCTTCCCGTGGACTGTTCGGGTGATTTTGGCCCACGTGGGCTGTCTGTTCAGTACACACAGGACGTCTGTGGGTGTCCATCAGCACACACAAGACGTCCGTGTGTGTCCGTCATCACACACAGGACGTCCGTGGCTGTCCGTGTGTGTCTGTATGTGTCCATCAGCACACACATGACGTCTGTGGCTGTCCATCAGTACACATATCACCACGTTGGTCCTTGGACTCAGCACGCTGACCCTTCCCGTGGACTGTTTGGGCGATTTTGGCCCAAATGGGCTGTCTGTTCAGTACATACAGGACGTCTGTTGGTGTCCGCCAGCACACACAGGACGTCTGTGGCTGTCCGTGGCTGTCCACAGGACGTCTGTGGCTGTCCGTGTGTGTCCGTGTGGGTCTGTCAGCACACACAGGACGTCTGTGGCTGTCCGTGTGTGTCTGTATGTGTCCGTCTTCACACACAGGACATCTGTGGCTGTCCATCAGTACACATATCAGCACGTTGGTCCTTGCACTCAGCACGCTGACCCTTCCCGTGGACTGTTTGGGTGATTTTGGTCCAAGTGGGCTATCTGTTCAGTACACACAGGACGTCCGTGGGTGCCGCCAGCACACACAAGATGTCTGTGGCTGTCCGTGTGTGTCCTTCAGCACACACAGGACGTCTGTTGATGTGGTCATTAGATCAGCAATTGTACCGGATGTCAACCCAAAGCTCTACTCAACCAGCCAAGGCGCCAAGCAGAACACATGTGCACTAAAAATGCCGTATCTTACAAACCAGGAGGGTTTAAGTCACGAGAAGGAGTCCAGCCCATTCGGAATCAGTCCAAAATATTCACGGAGCAAGAAGTTATGAATTTTACAAGTCAGAGGTTTTCCAGTCCGTCCATCTGCGAGTACCCGACTTTAGAAGGAGATTCCAGACCAAGGAAGGAGCGGCCTGAACCAAAGCCCATCATAGGATTCAAGAGGAATCTCTCAGATTTCCAGAAAGCCCAATATCAGGAGAAATTGCCACGGAATTTTGAAGTTATGATCCAATCTCCAAAACCGGCCAAACCAGTTATACACTTGCCTCAATTGGAAGCTAGCCGGTTCAATCAGCTTCAAACCAGACATTGGCGACCAGGAGATCATTTCAACCAATCAGGAGACATCATACACGGCCAAGAGGAGTTCTACAAGTCCATACCTTGCACCAGCCAACATAGGATCAAAAGGATCCTCATTAACTCCAACTTGCCTTATTTGGAAGCTTTTGCATTCAAACTCCAACAGCTCTTTTTCTTTGAGTTTATGCACGAAATCAGAACCTTCCAAGCCATCCAGAAGATCCCAAGGAAGCTCTCTTATCCCCTTAAACCATCCAGGTTCAAGAAAGATCAGATTTTTTACTTGAAGCCAAAATCCCACAAAAGGCTCTAACGGCTAGTTTTCGATTTCTTTCTTAGTTTTGATTTGTTTCCTTCTCTAATTGTTTTAGAACGTTAGGACCTTTGTCTCTGAGCATTATATAAGCTCCTAGACGTCCACTGTAAAGAGTACCCTTAATCACCAAGTTAATAGAAAGTTTTTTCAGTTTTATCAAAGTTGTTATTTGTATAAAATATCGGTCTTTAGGATTCAAAGAGAGATTTTTTGTTGTCTTATTGATTTCGTGAGTCTAGTTTGTTTGTGCAAATCAAACAAGCTCAGTACACAGTTTGAGAGAGTCAATCACTTTGATCCATAATTCATTCAGATTGAGAGATTCAATCAAACCCTCATCCGCAAATCCACTTCAAGTCATCATTTGATCAAGCTGAGAGTGATACACATCCAGCAGCTTGATTCCGCCATATCTATCCCTTTCTGTTGTTTATTGTTTTTGTTTTATTCATATCTTAAACCTCATATCATTTAATTCCCTTTGTTTCAGGTTATCAAATCATAATCCGGCCATATCGACAAATCGGCCTCATCTTTGGACGATCCGATTTAAGCTTGGTTCCACCATTCTATCCATTCGTGGGTTACCCCCCTGTGCCTACAACATCTGTGGCTATCCATCAGTACACATATCAGCACGGCTGTCCTTGGACTCAGCATGCTGGCCCTTCCTGTGGACTGTTCGGGTGATTTTAGCCCACGTGTGATTTCTTTCTTAGTTTTGATTTGTTTCCTTCTCTAATTGTTTTAGAACGTTAGGACCTTTGTATCTGAGCATTATATAAGCTCCTAGATGTCCATTGTAAAGAGTACCCTTAATCACCAAGTTAATAGAAAGTTTATTCAGTTTTATCAAAGTTGTTATTTGTATAAAATATCGGTCTTTAGGATTCAAAGAGTGATTCTTTGTCCTCTTATTGATTTCGTGAGTCTAGTTTGTTTGTGCAAATCAAACAAGCTCAGTACACAGTTTGAGAGAGTCAATCACTTCGATCCATAATTCCATCAGATTGAGAGATTCATTCAAACCCTCATCCGCAAATCCACTTCAAGTCATCATTTGATCAAGCTGAGAGTGATACACATCCAGCAGCTTGATTCCGCCATATCTATCCCTTTCTTTTGTTTATTGTTCTTGTTTTATTCATATCATAAACCTCATATCATTTAATTCCCTTTGTTTCAGGTTATCAAATCATAATCCGGCCATATCGACCAATCGGCAACATCTTTGGACGATCCGATTTAAGCTTGGTTCCACCATTCTATTCATTCGTGGGTTACCCCCCCCTGTGCCTACAACATCTGTGGCTATCCATCAGTACACATATCAGCACGGCTATCATTGGACTCAGCATGCTGGCCCTTCCCGTGGACTGTTCGGGTGATTTTAGCCCACGTGGGCTGTCTGTTCAGTACACACACGACGTCTGTGGGTGTCCGTCAGCACACACAGGACGTCCGTGTGTGTCAATCAGCACACACAGGACGTCCGTGGCTGTCCGTGTGTGTCCATCAGCACACACAGGACGTCCGTGGATGTCCATCAGTACACATATCAGGACGTTGGTCATTGGACTCAGCACGCTAACCCTTCCATCAGCACACACGGACAGCCACGGACGTCCATCAGTACACATATCAGCACGTTGGACCTTGGACTCAGCACGCTAACCCTTCCCGTGGACTGTTTAAGTAATTTTGGCCCAAGTGGGCTGTCTGTTCAGTACACACAGGACGTCCGTGGGTGTCCGCCAGCACACACAGGACATCTGTGGCTGTCTGTGGCTGTCCATCAGCAAACACAGGACGTCTGTGGCTGTCCGTGTGTGTCCGTCTGCACACACAGGACGTCCGTGGCTGTCCGTGTGTGTCCGTCAGCACACACAGGACATCCGTGGCTGTCCATCAGTACACATATCAGCACGTTGGTCCTTGGACTCAGCACGCTGACCCTTCCCGTGGACTGTTCGGGTGATTTTGGCCCACGTGGGCTGTCTGTTCAGTACACACAGGACTTCCGTGGGTGTCCGCCAGCACACACAGGACGTCCGTTGCTGTCCGTGTGTGTTCGTGTGTGTCCATCTGTGTCCGTCAGCACACACAGGTCGTCCGTGGCTGTTCATCAGTACACATATCAGCATGTTGGTCCTTGTACTCAGCATGCCGGCCCTTCCCGTGGACTGTTTGGGTGATTTTGGCCCACGTGGGCTGTCTGTTCAGTACACACAGGACGTCCGTGGGTGTCCGCCAGCACACACAGGACGTCCGTGGTTGTCTGTGGCTGTCTGTCAGCAGACACAGGACGTCTGTTGCTGTCCATGTGTGTCCGTCAGCACACACAGGACGTCCGTGTATGTCCGTCAGTACACACAGGACGTCTGTCGCTGTCCGTGTGTGTATGTGTGTGTCCATCAACACACACAGGACGTCCGTGCCTGTCCATCAGTACACATATCAGCACGTTGGTCCTTGGACTCAGCACGCTGACCCTACCCGTGGACTGTTTGGGTGATTTTGGCCCAAGTGGGATGTCTGTTCAGTACACACAGGACATCCGTGGGTGTCCGCCAGCACACACAGGACGTATGTGGCTGTCGGTGCCTGTCCATCAGCAGACAAATGACGTCCGTGGCTGTCCGTGTGTGTCCGTGTGTGTCCGTCAGCACACACAAAACATCCATGGTTGTCCGTGTGTGTCCGTATGTGTCCGTCAGCACACACAGGATGCCCGTAGCTGTCCATCAGTAGACATATCAGCACGTTGGTCCTTGGACTCAGCACGCTGATCCTTCCCATGGACTATTTGGGTGATTTTAGTCCACATGGGCTGTCTGTTCAGTACACACAGGACGTCCGTGGGTGTCCGCCAGCACACACAGGACGTCCGTAGCTGTCCATGTGTGTCCGTGTGTGTCCGTTTGTGTCCGTCAGCACACACATGTCGTCCATGGCTGTTCATCAGTACACATATCAGCACGTTGGTCCTTGGACTCAGGACGCTGGCCCTCCCCGTGGACTGTTTGGGTGATTTTGGCCCATGTGGGCTGTCTGTTCAGTACACAAAGGACGTCCGTGGGTGTCCGCCAGCACACACAGGACGTCCGTGTGTGTCTGTGGCTGTCTGTCAACACACACAGGACATCTGTGGCTGTCCGTGTGTGTCCGTGTGTGTCCGTGTGTGTCCGTCAGCACACACAGGACGTCTGTGGGTGTCCGTCAGCACACACAGGACGTCTGTGGGTGTCCGTCAGCACACACAGGACGTCCATGTGTGTCCGTCAGCACACACAGGACGTCTGTGGCTGTTCATGGCTGTACATCAGCAGACACATGACGTCTGTGGCTGTCCGTGTGTTGATGAGGCCATCCAAGTAGAGGTTCCCATAGTTAGGCGCGGTCCGACTACCCGGACTGGAACCAGGGCCTTGCGAGAAGGTTTCACCAAAGCTGTCCAGCATATCCTTGATCAAGATGGACAGACTGACCAGGACCAGCTGCTGATTGAGAAGATGGTCCAGTTGAAGATTCAAGATCTAGCCGGCCCAAAGGAGGTTCAGGACGCGGCCGATCCGATCCAGTTCAGACTTAACCAAGCCGGACTTATCATTTCCACATCCGAGCTTGGTCCAGACTCAGTTTCCATTTCATCCACTCCAACTCTTCCCGGTTCTGAGATCTAGCCAACCACCAAGGGGAGTAGCATGTGTTGTACTCTTTTTCCTCACCAGGTTTTGTCCCATTGGGTTTTCTTGGTAAGGTTTTAATGAGGCAACATGCAAGCATGCTATTAGCCTTGGTCTAGGCCTTCTCAAACCGACAACCAGATGTCTGGTTTATTTTAATTTATTTGGTTAAGACTTTGGGCTAATGTTTCAGCCTCATTTTCGGCCAGCTTGTTTATGGCCTTTTATCTTTGAGTCTCATAAGGGATAAACCCTATATAACTCCACTAAGTTGGCGATTTTTGCCTAAGTCTTTTATGAAATAATTTTTGCCTTTGCAAACCTAAAACCCTAAGTCTTTTTCTGTGAGAAACAAGAGAGAGCAGCCGAATCTTATCAAGCTTCAAACCACCAAGCTTGTGGCGATTCTTCACCTCCATTCCATCCATCGATTTGCCTTGAGAGTGATACACATCCAGCAAGCCAAATCGCATAGCTATCCACCTCCATCCACTGTTCTTGTTGAGAGAGATACACATCCAGCAACAAGGATCCATCCCCCATACTTCTATCCTTCTTTTATTTTGTTTTAACTTGCATCATATAGTTCTAGATTTTTCCATTCATTATAAAAATCCATAAAAAGTCATATTTGCTTCTGTTCTTCATTAATCATATTTTTTACTTTCTGTTCATTATTTTGATTCATAAAAACTCATAAAAATAGCATCCTTTTGTTTCAGGAACCAGATCGGCCATCTCCCACTCCATCGCGTCCGTCTAGCCGTCCCATAGCCGTCCGTCCGTCCTGTCCGGTCCGAGTTCTCGAACCTCAGACCGTCCATCCGTGCAGTCTGATTCTTGGCCTGTATCATTTTGGTATCAGAGCTCAAAGCTCCTACACCTTCGGTTGTATCCTATCCTTGCTACTTTTGTTATTTGTTTGGTTCTTCAACTTGTTTTCTTTCCTGCATACCTTTTGATCCGTTTTTGTGCATCTTTCATTCTAGTATTATGTTTTTAGCATCCATCGATTTTCACTTTCCTTTTTGATCGGATTTCCCATTTAATTGCATTTAATTTTCTTGGCTTGCACTTCAAGTTTTTCCATATTTAAAAAAAAAAAAAAAAAAAAAAGATTGCATTTTCCTAATTTTTACTTTTCGATTCTTAACAAAAAAAAAAGGAAAACTTACATTCATTGCATATCATATTTCTTCTTCTACAGATTCTTTGCAAATCACCCTTTTCTTTCTCTCTTGTCGCAGGACAAAACCATGGGAGACCTAAATGGTTGTCCAACACAAGCCGAGATCAATGCTCAGCTGATGGCTAACCATGCTGAACTCCAAGCCGCCCTGGCTACTGTGACTGAGCAGCTGGCTCAGATAGCAGGAAGGGATAGAGCTAATGTTCCACGGCCAAGGAGGAGAAACCAACCCATTCCGGAAGAACAACAGTCCCAATCCAGTGAGGACAACTCGGACACTGACCGTACCGAACCAGAAGAGCCGCGGCGTGAAGGAGCCGGACGTGGGAACCGACGGGAGTATCGGGTCCAAGGCGATGCAAGCCCGGTCCGAAGGAGATTCAGAGACGATGAAGTAGCTTGGCAGGGAGGCAAGGATCTCAAACTTACTCCTCCAACCTTTGCTGGAAAGGTTGACCCGGACGCCTACATCGAATGGGAGAGGCGCATGGAGTACATCTTTGAGTACTACCGCTATACCGAGGCCAAGAAGATCGCTTTAGCCGCAGCCCAACTGACGGACAATGCCCTAACCTGGTGGGACAGGGAAGTAGCCGAGGTTGGCAGAGTCTATAGGATCGAGACTTGGGATGAGATGCGAGCTAAGCTCCGTGCAAGGTATATTCCCTCATACTATCAGCGGGACTTACTAAAACGTTTTCGCAAGTTGTCTCAGGGTACTAGGTCCGTAGAGGAGTACTTTGAGGAGTTTGAGGCTCTCAAGAACAAGCTCAGGACGCGCGAGACCGAAGAGGTTATGATGGCTCAGTTCTTGGAAGGCCTTCAAGACCGCATCGCTCGCAAGGTGGAGAGGCAGACCTACGTCAACTTCAATGATCTCCTCCACTATGCCATACAGGCCGAGCAGCACATTAAAAGGAAGAACGCCTCTAGTGCCAGGAACAAGACGCCATGGGCTTCATCCGGATCCAAGGGGGCTGAGAAGAACAAATCCATTGAAGTGGAAAACCGGTTCAAGAAGAGCCAAACCGACCAGTCCAAACCAGGTTCATCCGAACCAGGTAAGGGACAAACACAAGCTCAAAGAACTCGTGATATTACTTGTTTCAAATGTCAGGGGAAGGGGCACTACGCCAGGGACTGTCCGAACAAGCGTGTCATGATCCTTAAGGCAGACGGCGAGTATGAGTCCCAAGACGAGGCCGATGTAGAGATGGCTGACTCAGGAGACGAGATAGTGGACTATGCTGAAACTGGTGAGCTACTGGTGGTCAGACGAGCTCTCAGTGCTCTCTTTGATCCAGAAACCGTCCAACGAGAGAACATCTTCCATACTAGATGTAGCGTGGAAGGCAAGGTATGTAGTCTAATTATTGATGGTGGCTCTTGCACTAACGTGGCCAGCAGGTACCTTGTTGAGAAGTTAGGACTAGCAAAGTTGCCACACCCCAGGCCATACAAGCTCAAGTGGCTCAATGATGAGACGGAGCTTAAAATCTCGGAGCAAGTTGTTGTTTCCTTTTGTATTGGTAAGTACCAGGACCAGGTGAAGTGTGATGTGGTTCCTATGCAAGCCGGTCATCTACTGTTAGGGAGGCCTTGGCAGTTTGACAAGGAGACTATTCACCATGGGAGGACTAACATCTACAGCTTTACCCACAACAACAAGAAGCACAGCCTGGCTCCTCTCAGTCCACAAGAGGTGTACGAGATGCAGAGGGCCATGGATCAGTCTGGATTGTTTAGTAAAACTAACCTTTACATCTCTTCTAGTAAATTGATTAAATCATTGCAGCAAGACACACAGGTGCTACTAATGGTTTTCAAGGAAGGTTGTTTTGCAGGTTTTGAGGCACCAGATTGTCCAGCTGAGATGCAAGGACTAATGGACCAGTACAAGGACGTGTTCCCTGAAGAGATACCAGCCGGCCTACCACCCCTCCGAGGCATCGAACATCAGATAGACTTTGTGCCAGGCGCCCCACTTCCAAACCGAGCCGCATACCGAGTCAATCCGGAGGAGGCTAAGGAGCTGGAGAGACAGGTCCAAGACCTCATGGACAAGGGATACATTCGAGAGAGTCTCAGCCCATGTGCAGTACCCGTCCTATTGGTGCCTAAGAAGGATGGAACATGGCGTATGTGTGTTGATTGCCGAGCCATCAACAACATCACCATAAAATATCGGTACCCCATTCCTAGACTTGATGATATGTTAGATGAACTGAGTGGTTCCACTGTGTTTTCCAAGATTGATCTTAGGAGTGGCTATCACCAAGTTCGGATGAAGGAGGGAGACGAGTGGAAGACTGCTTTCAAGACCAAGCAAGGCTTGTATGAGTGGCTGGTGATGCCCTTTGGTCTTACCAACGCCCCTAGTACCTTCATGAGGCTTATGAACGAGGTTCTAAGGCCTTACATTGGTAAATTTGTGGTTGTCTATTTTGATGACATATTGATTATAGTCAGTGCTTATCCGATCACATTAGCCATGTAGAACAGGTTTTGAAGGCTCTCAGGCAGGAAGGACTCTTTGCCAATCTCAAGAAGTGTGTATTTTGCACTGACCAGTTAATATTTTTAGGCTTTGTTGTGAGCTCACAGGGTTTGAAGGTCGATGAGGAGAAGATCAAGGCCATCCAAGACTGGCCCACACCGACCACTATTGGGCAAGTCCGAAGTTTCCATGGCCTAGCCAGCTTCTATAGGCGGTTTGTCAAGGACTTCAGCACCATTGCTGCACCCATGACCTCAGTGATCAAGAAGAATGTATCCTTTGTTTGGGGCCCTGCCCAAGAGGAGTCTTTCAACAAGCTTAAATATAGTTTAACTCATGCACCCGTTCTTACACTCCCTGATTTTAATAAAACCTTTGAGATTGAGTGTGATGCATCAGGTACAGGCATTGGAGCTGTCCTCACTCAAGGGGGCCGACCAGTGGCATTCTTTAGTGAGAAACTGAGTGGAGCTGCCCTCAACTACCCAACCTATGACAAAGAGCTATACGCTCTAGTAAGGTCCCTTGAAACTTGGCAGCATTACCTTTTGTCTAAGGAATTTGTTATTCATACAGATCATGAGACACTTAAGCACTTGAGGGGACAGACCACACTCAAGAAGAGGCACGCCAGATGGCTCGAGTTCGTGGAGACCTTTCCCTATGTGATCAAGTACAAGAAGGGCAAGGACAATGTGGTGGCCGATGCACTGTCCCGGAGACACACTCTCATTGTGACTATGGAGGCCAAGATCATGGGTTTCGAACATATTAAAGAATCTTATGCCACTGATCTTGATTTTAATGAAGTTTTCAGGAACACTGAGAAGGGGGCTTTTGGTCCATACTACCAGCATGAGGGGTTCCTGTTCAAGGGAAAGAGGCTGTGCATTCCCAAAGGAGCCATGAGGGAACTGCTGGTTCGGGAGGCCCATGGTGGCGGCCTCATGGGACACTTTGGTCGGGACAAACCTTGAGTGTCCTAACTGAACATTTCTTTTGGCCAAACATGAAGAGGGATGTGGAGAGCATATGCGCCAAGTGCACTACTTGCCTTAAAACCAAGTCCAGGTCACATCCTTACGGTTTACAAATGCCATTACCGATTCCTAACCACCCTTGGGTAGACATTTCTATGGACTTTGTGCTGGGTTTACCCAAGATAAACCACAAGGATTCCATTTTTGTAGTGGTAGACAGGTTCTCCAAGATGGCCCATTTCATAGCCTGTAACACCACTAATGATGCCACTCAGACCGCCGACCTATTCTTCAAAGAAGTGGTCCGACTACATGGAGTTCCTCGAACCATTGTGTCTGACCGTGATGCCAAGTTCCTCAGCCATTTCTGGAGGACACTATGGGGCAAGTTCGGAACCAAGCTACTATTCTCGACCACTTGCCATCCCCAGACCGACGGCCAGACTGAGGTAGTAAACCGTACGCTTTCTCAACTGTTGAGAGCTACGGTCGGTAAGAATTTAAGAAATTGGTTGTCTTGTTTGCCTTTTGTTGAGTTTGCTTATAACCATGCTAGGCACTCTACTACTAACCTGTCACCTTTTGAGATTGTTTATGGGTTTCAGCCAGAGACTCCTTTAGACTTCACCGAACTGCCCAGCTCCATGTACCGCAGTCGTGATGGAGTCGCCAAGGCAGAGTTTGTTAAGAATATGCACCTGAAGGTCAAGGAGAGGATAGAGGCCAAGGCGGCTAAGGTCAAGGCCAAGTATGACCAGAAGAGGAAGGAGGTACTGTTCGAACCCGGGACTTGGTGTGGTTACACATGCGGCCCGAGAGGTTTCCAGAAGCCCGGAAGTCCAAGCTCTCTCCTCGTGGGACAGGACCATTCCGCATCCTAAAGAAGATCAACGACAATGCCTATATCCTTGACCTCCCAGCTGAATTTAAAATTTCACATACTTTCAATGTCTCGGATTTGTCTCCTTTCCATGCAGATAGTAATGATGACTTTGCAGATGATGGTGTTCTGAGGCCAGAACCTCCTCAAGAGGGAGGGAATGATGAGGCCATCCAAGTAGAGGTTCCCATAGTTAGGCGCGGTCCGACTACCCGGAGTGGAACCAGGGCCTTGCGAGAAGGTTTCACCAAAGCTGTCCAGCATATCCTTGATCAAGATGGACAGACTGACCAGGACCAGCTGCTGATTGAGAAGATGGTCCAGTTGAAGATTCAAGATCAAGCCGGCCCAAAGGAGGTTCAGGACGCGGCCGACCCGATCCAGTTCAGACTCAACCAAGCCGGACTTATCATTTCCACATCCGAGCTTGGTCCAGACTCAGTTTCCATTTCATCCACTCCAACTCTTCCCGGTTCTGAGATCTAGCCAACCACCAAGGGGAGTAGCATGTGTTGTACTCTTTTTCCTCACCAGGTTTTGTCCCATTGGGTTTTCTTGGTAAGGTTTTAATGAGGCAACATGCAAGCATGCTATTAGCCTTGGTCTAGGCCTTCTCAAACCGACAACCAGATGTCTGGTTTATTTTAATTTATTTGGTTAAGACTTTGGGCTAATGTTTCAGCCTCATTTTCGGCCAGCTTGTTTAAGGCCTTTTATCTTTGAGTCTCATAAGGGATAAACCCTATATAACTCCACTAAGTTGGCGATTTTTGCCTAAGTCTTTTATGAAATAATTTTGCCTTTGCAAACCTAAAACCCTAAGTCTTTTTCTGTGAGAAACAAGAGAGAGCAGCCGAATCTTATCAAGCTTCAAACCACCAAGCTTGTGGCGATTCTTCACCTCCATTCCATCCATCGATTTGCCTTGAGAGTGATACACATCCAGCAAGCCAAATCCCATAGCTATCCACCTCCATCCACTGTTCTTGTTGAGAGAGATACACATCCAGCAACAAGGATCCATCCCCCATACTTCTATCCTTCTTTTATTTTGTTTTAACTTGCATCATAGAGTTCTAGATTTTTCCATTCATTATAAAAATCCATAAAAAGTCATATTTGCTTCTGTTCTTCATTAATCATATTGTTTACTTTCTGTTCATTATTTTGATTCATAAAAACTCATAAAAATAGCATCCTTTTGTTTCAGGAACCAGATCGGCCATCTCCCACTCCATCGCGTCCGTCTAGCCGTCCCATAGCCGTCCGTCCGTCCTGTCCGGTCCGAGTTCTCGAACCTCAGACCGTCCATCCGTGCAGTCTGATTCTTGGCCTGTATCATGTGTGTCTGTGTGTTTCCGTCAACACACACAGGACGTCAGCGAGTGTCCGTGTGTGTCCGTCAGCACACACAGGACGTCCGTGGCTGTCCATCAGTACACATATCAGCACGTTGGTCCTTGGACTCAGCACGCTGACCCCCTTCATGTGGACTATTCGGGTGATTTTGGCCCACGTGGGCTGTCTGTTCAGTACACACAGGACGTTCGTGGGAGTCCGCCAGCACACACAGGACATCTGTGGCTGTTCGTGTGTCTCCGTGTGTGTCTGTCAGTGTTCGTCAGCACACACAGGTCGTCTGTGGCTGTTCATCAGTACACATATCAGCACGTTGGTCCTTGGACTCAGGACGCTGGCCCTTCCCGTGGACTGTTTGGGTGATTTTGGCCCATGTGGGCTGTCTGTTCAGTACACACAGGACGTCCGTGGGTGTCCGCTAGCACACAGGACGTCCGTGGCTGTATGTGGCTGTCCGTCAGCACACACAGGACGTCTGTGGCTGTCCGTGTGTGTCTGTGTGTGTCCGTCAGCACACACAGGACGTCTGTGGGTGTCCGTCAGCACACACAGGACGTCTGTGAGTGTCCGTCAGCACACACAGGACGTCCGTGTGTGTTCGTCAGCACACACAGGTTGTTCGTGGCTGGCCGTGTGTGTCCGTGTGTGTCCGTCAGCACACACAGGATGTATGTGGCTGTCCATCAGTACACATATCAGCATGCTGGCCCTTCCCGTGGACTGTTCGGGTGAAATTGGCCCACGTGGGCTGTCTGTTGAGTACACACAGGACGTCTGTGGGTGTCCGTCCGCACACAGGACGTCTGTGTGTGTCCGTCAGCACACACAGGATGTCCGTGGCTGTCCGTGTGTGTCTGTGTGCATCCATCAGCACACACAGGACGTCCGTGGCTGTCTATCAGTACACATATCACCACGTTGGTCCTTGGACTCAGCACGCTGACCCTTCCCGTGGACTGTTTGGGTGATTTTGGCCAAAGTGGGCTGTCTGTTCAGTACACACAGAACGTCCGTTGGTGTCCGCCAGCACACACAGGACGTCTGTGGCTGTCCGTGGCTGTCCATCAGCAGACACAGGACGTCCGTGGCCGTTCGTGTGTGTCCGTGTGTGTCGGTCAGCACACACAGGTCGTCTGTGGCTGTCCGTGTGTGTCCGTATGTGTCCGTCACCACACAAAGGACGTCTGTGGCTGTCCATCCGTTCACATATCAGCATGTTGGTCCTTGGACTCAGCACGCTGACCCTTCCCGTGGACTGTTTGGGTGATTTTGGTCCACGTGGGCTGTCTGTTCAGTACACACAGGACGTCCGTGGGTGTCCGCCAGCACACAAAGGATGTCTGTGGCTGTCCGTGTGTGTCCGTCAGCACACACATGACGTTCGTGGCCGTCCATCAGTACACATATCAGCACCCTGGTCCTTGGACTCAGCATGCTGGCCCTTCCCGTGGACTGTTCGGGTGATTTTAGCCCACGTGGGCTGTCTGTTCAGTACACCCACGACGTCTGTGGGTGTCCATCAGCACACACAGGACGTCCGTGTGTGTCCGTCAGCACACACAGGACGTCTGTGGCTGTCCGTGTGTGTCCATCAGCACACACAGGACGTCCGTGGCTGTCCATCAGTACACATATCAGCACGCTAACCGTTCCCGTGGACTGTTTGGGTAATTTTGGCCCAATTGTCCGCCAGCACACACAGGACGTATGTGGCTGTCTGTGGCTGTCCATCAGCAGACACAGGACGTCTGTGGCTGTCCGTGTGTGTCCGTCAGCACACACAGGACGTCCGTTGCTGTCCGTGTGTGTCCGTATGTGTCCGTCAGCACACACAGGACATCTGTGGCTGTCCATCAGTACACATATCAGCACGTTGGTCCTCGGACTCAGCACGCTGACCCTACCCGTGGACTGTTCGGGTGATATTGCCCCACGTGGGCTGTCTGTTTAGTACACACAGGACGTCCGTGGGTGTCCGCCAGCACACACATGACGTCCGTGGCTGTCCGTGTGTGTCCTTCCGTCTCCGTCAGAACACACAGGTCGTCCGTGGCTGTTCATCAGTACACATATCAGCACGTTGGTCCTTGGACTCAGGACGCTGGCCCTTCCCGTGGACTGTTTGGGTGATTTTGGCCCACGTGGGCTGTCTGTTTAGTACACACAGGACGTCCGTGGGTGTCCGCCAGCACACACAGGATGTCCATGGCTGTCCGTGGCTGTCCGTCAGCACACACAGGACGTCTGTGGCTGTCCGTGTGTGTCCGTCAGCACACACAGGACGTTCGTGGCTGGCCTTATGTGTCCGTGTGTGTCCGTCAGCACACACAGGACGTCTGTGGCTGTCCATCAGTACACATATAAGGACGCTGGTCCTTAGACTCAGCATGCTGGCCCTTCCCGTGGACTGTTCGGGTGAAATTGGCCCACGTGGGCTGTCTGTTGAGTACACACAGGACGTCTGTGGGTGTCCGTCAGCACACACAGGACGTCCGTGTGTGTCCGTCAGCACACACAGGACGTTCGTGGCTGTCTGTGTGTGTCTGTGTGTGTCCATCAGCACACACATGACGTCCGTGGCTGTCCATCAGTACACACATCACCACGTTGGTCCTTGGACTATGTAACACCCCGATCCGGCCGACTAGGCCGTGGTCGAAGCCTTACGTCGCTCGGTCCACTACCTGGCCGAACCTCTTAATTTTTGCCCTTTATTTATAATATCGCCTAAAGGCAAGGGCTAACTTAAACCTTAGCTAAAGACTTCCCTAGTCATTAATAGCATAGATCCTTTCAACAGATACGCAGCGGATTATTCTCTAGTTAACCATTGGTCTAAAACCAATCTAACACTTGTCTGGTCGAATCACCTTAGCCTTGGCCAGTTTACGCAACTACCAATTAGCTTAAAGGTCAATCCTAAACCCAAACCAAGCCATACGATTCGGAGGTTCCATTCCCCTAAACCATTTTATCTAGATCTACATAAGTAAATGCTAGATCATACCTTTGCCACATCTATGGAGCTTATTAGCTCATCGGTCCTCCATTGACTCGAATTGCTCTTGCTTAACAACTGGACCACGATCACTCAATGATCTTACTTAAGGTCCTTATCTTGACTCCTGCATCAAACAACTCCCCTAGGTACTTAGTCATTCAACCAACCATCCCCACAGACATAAGTAACATTTGAGAAGTCTTCGAAAGGATAAGGATATGTATTTGCCCTATCTCGGCTCAAGCACAATCCGAAATCCTTTTGCCTTATAGGCAATAGTACCAAGTCCATCTTCTGGACTGACAAAGCTCATGAGATCCTAAGTCAATCAACCAACCATCCTCACATGACTTGGACCTGATGAGTCATCATCTGGCCTGACCGGCCTTGGGACTAAACCCAGACAACATATATGACTTGTTCATACCAACCGATGCATTCATTAATCAGGTTAGTACTGACACCTTAGACCATAATCCAGAGGTCAGGTCGTCCATACTCAACCATGATCAGATCTTACACGGCTTTCCTTGAACAATCACACTTAGGCTGAGAATCTATGGTCTACGACACATAGTCCTAGCCATACACTTCGTCATGACTCTTAGCCAATCTCGAAGTTATCAACACCAAGGTTGATATCTAGAAGCATCACATCAATACTCTTACTCCAGAAACGTGACTATCCATACTAGTGTTCAGCCATCGGACCATCGTCATGAAACATGATCCGACCACTAGACTTGATAAGCCATCGTCCACTTAGCATGTACTGATACAACCGGCCTTCCATTGCCATCATGTGGGTCTACTCCCTACATAAGGCATATGGCGCCTATCCTACTTACCAACCCAAAGTTGATTGTAAGATTTCCTACTTAGCCTTTGCGGCTAGAACCATCCACCCATAGTCGGATCGTCCATAGTCCCGTCTAACCGTCTGGTTAAGATCTAGGTGCGATCGGCCAGTTATAAGTCCGGCCCAAAGGCTCACGGACCTTCTAACCTGATCCGACCCAAAGCCTGGATCCATACCACAGAGTAAGGCCCAAGACCAAACCGGATTGCCTTGCAACCGATCAGACCTTGCGACACAACACTCCGGTTAAACTAACCGTCTGTCCGTTTGACTATGCAGCCGCGGACTGTCCACTTGGTTCGGCCTAAGCCTTGAACCAATGGCACCGTTTGGAACTCACACCATTTGGACACACGTGCCTCTTGGAAACTCATGAACCTTGGCAACTCGCACCCATTCGGATGTTCCAACCGTTTGACCTAACCGTCCGTATGGACTGTCTAGTCCGTGCGTGTGTCCGGCCTATGGCCAAAAGACCACGCCTTAAACTACACAAGTCATGAACCATTGTGACTGTTCAGGGAAGGGTTGCAACCGTTCAGAACAGAAAAGAACCGCCCCTATCCAATCGGATCACCTGAGGACGGTTTAGACCATGCGCGCGCCTAACTCATCGGTTATGGACCGCGACCGCATTACTCAACCAAAACCACGGTTATAACCAATCCCAACACATCAACAAGGCCACGCCAATGTACAGGAGGAGTAGAAGAAGAAATAGATGAAAATAATAAGAAGAATAGGACACAATCCAAACGCCCATGGCTAGACCGGTTCGGACTGTCTGATGGTCTTAGCCGATGAGTCGGTGGATACCCCACTGACCCTATCTGACTGAACCATGGGGTTGGAGTCCTTCTCCAGACCTCTCTATATGCCTTGGGTATCCATAACCCCACGGCCTCCTCTCTCCTAAACCGTTCTCCTTGCCAGAGATACTAAACCACCACAACCGAGCCTTTTCCGGCTTGGATCCTCGGTTCTCATTGGGGGACCCCTTTGTTTAGGACGTGTGTCCTTTGTCTAATACAGAATGAGACTGAATAATACTCAATGCATTGATCTCTGGTCGTGCATCCTATATATAGGCAACCAAAGGTCATGTGCGAAGGGACACATCCCTTCGAAGCATCCTTTTGGGACAGATCTTGGCCATCGATTACAATCAACGGTCCAGATCATACCTGTTCGGAAATGGAAGGTTCCAGACCTTATAGGCACGCCAACCCAAGCCCAGACTTGATACCCAAGCCCACGGCCTGTCCACAAGAGCCCAACGACTCATGGACCACATGGCCGGACCTCATGGCCCGCCACTGACCCGGACCCGGACCATCACCCCAAACCCGAACAGTCCATCGAGCTGAGATGAGCTGACTCCCAGCTGCCTCAGCTGAGTGAGCTAGTAGTCCAGCTAGTTGAGCTTGACCGAGCTACGTCTACCTGATCGAGCTTCTCATAAGCATCGCCCAGCTTCTGTACATCTTATCCTAGCTGACTTCTTTCTCTTATAAGGTTTAGTCTCAGCATCCTGACGTCCTTAACCTTCTATATTGGCCATGGAACGCTAGCCTTAAGGTCTTACGACCGGCTGGTTCATTTCCTCGAACCATGGCCGTCCCGACGATCCTTATCCAGGATCGTGGATGTTACAGACTCAGCACGCTGACCCTTCCCGTGGACTGTTTGGGTGATTTTGGCCTAAGTGGGCTGTCTGTTCAGTACACGCAGAACGTCCATTGGTGTCCGCCAGCACACACAGGACGTCTGTGGCTGTCTGTGGCTGTCGATCAGTAGACACAGGACGTCCGTGGCTGTCCGTGTGTGTCCATGTGTGTCCGTCAGCACACACAGGACGTCTGTGGCTGTCCGTGTGTGTCCGTATGTGTCCGTCAGCACACAAAGGACGCCTGTGGCTGTCCATCAGTACATATATCAGCACGTTGGTCCTTGGACTCATCACGCTGACCCTTCCCGTGGACTGTTTGGGTGACTTTGGTCCACGTGGGCTGTCTAATCAGTACACACAGGACGTCTGTGGGTGTCCGCCAGCACACAAAGGACTTCCGTGGCTGTCTGTGTGTGTCCGTGTGTGTTCGTCAGCACACACAGGACGTTCATGGCTGTCCATCAGTACACATATCAGCACGCTGGTCATTGGACTCAGCATGCTGGCCCTTCCCGTGGATTGTTCGGGTGATTTTATCCCACGTGGGCTGTCTGTTCAGTACACACACGACGTCTGTGGGTGTCCGTCAGCACACACAGCACATCTGTGTGTGTCCGTCAGCACACACAGGACGTCTGTGGCTGTCCGTGTGTGTCCATCAGCACACACAGGACGTCCGTGGCTGTCCATCAGTACACATATCAAGACGTTGGTCCTTGGACTCAGCACGCTAACCCTTCCCGTGGATTGTTTGGGTAATTTTGGCCCAAGTGTCCGCCAGCACAAACAGGACATCTGTGGCTGTCTGTGGCTGTCCATCAGTAGACACATGACGTCTGTGGCTGTCCGTGTGTGTCCGTCAGCACACACAGGATGTCCGTTGCTGTGCGTGTGTGTCCTTGTGTGTCCGTCAGCACACACAGGACATCTGTGGCTGTCCATCAGTACACATATCAGCACGTTGGTCCTCGGACTCAGCACGCTGACCCTTCCCGTGGATGGTTCGGGTGATTTTGGCCCACATGGGCTGTCAGTTCAGTACACACAGGACGTTTGTGGGTGTCCGCCAGCACACACAGGACGTCCATGGCTATCCGTGTGTGTCCGTGTGTGTCCTTCTGTTTCCGTCAGAACACACAGGTAGTCTGTGGCTGTTCATCAGTACACATATCAGCACGTTGGTCCCTGGACTCAGGACGCTGGCCCTTCCCGTGGACTGTTTGGGTGATTTTGGCCCAGGTGGGCTGTCTTTGAGTACACACAGGACGTCTGTGGGTGTCCGTCAGCAGACACAGGACGTCTGTGTGTGTCCGTCAGCACACACAGGACGTCCGTGGCTGTCCGTGTGTGTCTGTTTGTGTCCATCAGCACACACAGGACGTCTGTGGCTGTCCATCAGTATACATATCAGCACGTTCGTCCTTGGACTCAGCACGCTGACCCTTCCCATGGACTGTTTGGGTGATTTCGGCCAAAGTGGGCTGTCTGTTCAGTACATACAGAACGTCCGTTGGTGTCCGCCAGCACACATAGGGCGTATGTGGCTGTCTGTGGCTGTCCATCAGCAGACACAGGACGTCTGTGGCTGTTTGTGTGTGTCCGTCAGCACACACAGGACGTCCGTGGCTGTCCATGTGTGTCCGTATGTGTCCGTCAGTACACAAAGGACGTCCGTGGCTGTCCGTGTGTGTCTGTGTGTTTCCGTCAGCACACACAGGACGTTCGTGGCTGTCCATCAGTACACATATCAGCACGCTGGTCCTTGGACTCAGCATGCTGGCCCTTCCCGTGGACTGTTTGGGTGATTTTAACCCACGTGGGCTGTCTGTTCAGTACACACACGACGTCTGTGGGTGTATGTCAGCACACACAGGACGTCCGTGTGTGTCCGTCAGCACACACAGGACGTCTGTGGCTGTCCGTGTGTGTCCATCAGCACACACAGGACGTCCGTGGCTGTCCATCAGTACACATATCAGGACGTTGGTCCTTGGACTCAGCACACTAACCTTTCCCGTGGACTGTTTGGGTAATTTTGGCCCATGTGTCCGCCAGTACACACAGGACGTCTGTGGCTGTCCATCAGCAGACACATGACGTTTGTGGCTGTCCGTGTGCGTCCGTCAGCACACACATGACGTCCGTTGCTGTGCGTGTGTGTCCGTGTGTGTCCGTCAGCACACACAGGACATCTGCGGCTGTCCATCAGTACACATATCAGCACGTTGGTCCTCGGACTCAGCACGCCGACCCTTCCCGTGGATGGTTTGGGTGATTTTGGCCCACGTGGGCTGTCTGTTCAGTACAGACAGGACGTTTGTGGGTGTCCGCCAGCACACACAGGACGTCCATGGCTATCCGTGTGTGTCCGTGTGTGTCCTTCTGTGTCCGTCAGCACACACAGGTCGTCCGTGGCTGTTCATCAGCACACACAGGATGTCTGTGGGTGTTCGTCAGCACACACAGGATGTCTGTGGGTGTTCGTCAGCACACACAGGATGTCTGTGGGTGTCCGTCAGCACACACAGGACGTCCGTGTGTGTTCATCAGCACACACAGGACGTTCATGGCTGGCCTTGTGTGTCCGTGTGTGTCCGTCAGCACACACAGGACGTCTGTGGCTGTCCATCAGTACACATATCAGCACGCTGGTCCTTGGACTCAGCACGCTGGCCCATTCCGTGGACTGTTCGGGTGAAATTGGCCCACGTGGGCTGTCTGTTGAGTACACACAGGACGTCTGTGGGTGTCCGTCAGCACACACAGGACGTCCGTGTGTGTCCGTCAGCACACACAGGACGTCCGTGGCCGTCCGTGTGTGTCTGTGTGTGTCCATCAGCGCACACAAGACGTCTGTGGCTGTCCATCAGTACACATATCAGCACGTTCGTCCTTGGACTCAGCACGCTGACCCTTCCCATGGACTGTTTGGGTGCTTTTGGCCTAAGTGGGCTGTCTGTTCGGTACACACAGAACATCCGTTGGTGTCCGCCAGCACACACAGGACGTATGTGGCTGTCCGTGGCTGTCCATCAGCAGACAGATGACGTCTGTGGCGGTTCGTGTGTGTCTGTGTGTGTCCGTCAGCACACACAGGACGTCTGTGGCTGTCCGTGTGTGTCCGTATGTGTCCGTCAGCACACAAAGGACATCCGTGTGTGTCTGTGTGTTTCCGTCAGCACACACAGGACGTTCGTGGCTGTCCATCCGTACACATATCAGCACGCTGGTCTTTGGACTCAGCATGCTGGCCCTTCCCGTAGACTGGTCGGGTGATTTTAGCCCACGTGGGCTGTCTGTTCAGTACACACGGGACGTCCGTGGGTGTCCGCCAGCACACAAAGGACGTCCGTGGCTGTCCGTGTGTGTCCGTTAGCACACACAGGACGTTCGTGGCTGTCCATCAGTAAACATGTCAGCACACTGGTCCTTGGACTCAGCACGCTGACCCTTCCCGTGGACTGTTTGGGTGATTTTGGCCTAATTGGGCTGTCTGTTCAGTACACACAGAACGTCCGTTGGTGTCCGCCAGCACACACAGGACGTATGTGGCTGTCCATGGCTGTCCATCAGCAGACACAGGACGTCTTTGGCTGTTCGTGTGTGTCTGTGTGTCTCCGTCAGCACACACAGGACGTCTGTGGCTGTCGGTGTGTGTCCGTATGTGTCCGTCAACACACAAAGGACATCCGTGGCTGTCCATCAGTACACATATTAGCACGTTGGTCCTTGGACTCAGCACACTGACCCTTCCTGTGGACTGTTTGGGTGATTTTGGTCCAAGTGGGCTGTCTGTTCAGTACACACAAGACGTCCGTGGGTGTCCTCCAGCACACAAAAGACGTTTGTGGCTGTCCGTGTGTGTCCGTCAGCACACACATGACGTTCGTGGCTGTCCATCAGTACACATATCAGCACGCTGATCCTTGGATTCAGCATGCTGGCCTTTCCCATGGACTGTTCGGGTGATTTTAGCCCACGTGGGCTGTCTGTTCAGTTCACACTTAACTTCTGTGGGTGTCCGTCAGCACACACAGGACGTCCGTGTGTGTCCGTCAGTACACACATGATGTCTGTGGCGGTCCGTGTGTGTCCATCAGCACACACAGGACGTCCGTGGCTGTCCATCAGTACACATATCAGGACGTTGGTCCTTGGACTCAGCACGCTAACCCTTCCCGTGGACTGTTTGGGTAATTTTGGCCCAAGTGTCCGCCAGCACACACAGGACATCTGTGGCTGTCTGTGGCTGTCCATCAGCAGACACATGACATCTGTGGCTATCCGTGTGTGTCCGTCAGCACACACAGGACGTCCGTGGGTGTCCGCCAGCACACACAGGACGACCGTGGCCGTCCGTGGCTGTCCAGCAGCACACACAGGACGTCTGTGGGTGTCATTCAGCACACACAGGACGTCTGTGGGTGTCCGTCAGCACACACAGGACGTCCGTGTGTGTTCGTCAGCACACACAGGACGTTCGTGGCTGGCCTTGTGTGTCCGTGTGTGTCGTCAGCACACACACGACGTCTGTGGCTGTCCATCAGTACACATATCAGCACGCTGGCCCTTCCCGTGGACTGTTCGGGTGATTTTATCCCACGTGGGCTGTCTGTTCAGTACACACACGACGTCTGTGGGTGTCCGTCAGCACACACAGGACATCTGTGTGTGTACGTCAGCACACACAGGACGTCTGTGGCTGTCCGTGTGTGTCCATCAGCACAAAGAGGACGTCCGTGGCTGCCATCAGTACACATATCAGGACGTTTGTCCTTGGACTCAGCACGCTAACCCTTCCCGTGGACTGTTTGGGTAATTTTGGCCCAAGTGTCTGCCAGCACAAACAGGACATCTGTGGCTGTATGTGGCTGTCCATCAGTAGACACAGGACGTCTGTGGCTGTCCGTGTGTGTCCGTCAGCACACACAGGACGTCCGTTGCTGTGCGTGTGTGTCCGTGTGTGTCCGTCAGCACACATAGGACATCTGTGGCTGTCCATCAGTACACATATCAGCACGTTGGTCCTCGGACTCAGCACGCTGACCCTTCCCGTGGATGGTTCGGGTGATTTTGGCCCACGTGGGCTGTCAGTTCAGTACACACAGGACGTTTGTGGGTGTCCGCCAGCACACACAGGACGTCCATGGCTATCCGTGTGTGTCCGTGTGTGTCCTTCTGTTTCCATCAGAACACACAGGTAGTCCGTGGCTGTTCATCAGTACACATATCAGCACGTTTGTCCTTGGACTCAGGACGCTGGCCCTTCCCGTGGACTGTTTGGGTGATTTTGCCCACGTAGGCTGTCTGTTCAGTACACACAGGACGTCCGTGGGTGTCCGCCAGCACACACAGGACGTCTGTGGGTGTCCGTCAGCACACACATGACGTCTATGGGTGTTCGTCAGCACACACAGGATGTCTGTGGGTGTCCGTCAGCACACACAGGACGTCCGTGTGTGTTCATCAGCACACACAGGACGTTCGTGGCTGGCATTGTGTGTCCGTGTGTGTCCGTCAGCACACACAGGACGTCTGTGGCTGTCCGTCAGCACACACAGGACGTCTGTGGCTGGTCCTTGAACTCAGCACGCTGGCCCTTCCCGTGGACTGTTCGGGTGAAATTGGCCCACGTGGGCTGTCTGTTGAGTACACACAGGACGTCTGTGGGTGTCCGTCAGCACACACAGGACGTCTGTGTGTGTCCGTCAGCACACACAGGACGTCCGTGGCTGTCCGTGTGTGTCTGTTTGTGTCCATCAGCACACACAGGACGTCTGTGGCTGTCTATCAGTACACATATCAGCACGTTCGTCCTTGGACTCAGCACGCTGACCCTTCCCATGGACTGTTTGGGTGATTTTGGCCAAAGTGGGCTATCTGTTCAGTACACACAGAACGTCCGTTGGTGTCCGCCAGCACACACTGGGCGTATGTGGCTGTCCGTGGCTGTCCATCAGCAGACACAGGACGTCTGTGGCTGTTCATGTGTGTCCGTGTGTGTCCGTCAGCACACACAGGACCTCCGTGTGTGTCCGTATGTGTCTGTCAGCACACAAAGGACGTCCGTGGCTGTCCGTGTGTGTCTGTGTGTTTCCGTCAGCACACACAGGACGTTCGTGGCTATCCATCAGTACACATATCAGCACGCTGGTCCTTCCCGTGGACTGTTCGGGTGATTTTAACCCACGTGGCCTTTCTGTTCAGTACACACACGACGTCTGTGGGTGTCCGTCAGCACACACAGGACGTCCGTGTGTGTCCGTCAGCACACACAGGACGTCTGTGGCTGTCCGTGTGTGTCGATCAGCACACACAGGACGTCCGTGGCTGTCCATCAGTACACATATCAGGACGTTGGTCCTTGGACTCAGCACACTAACCTTTCCCGTGGACTGTTTGGGTAATTTTGGCCCAAGTGTCCGCCAGTACACACATGACGTCTGTGGCTGTCTGTGGATGTCTATCAGCAGACACATGACGTCTGTGGCTATCCTTGTGTGTCCGTCAGCACACACAGGACGTCCGTGGGTGTCCGCCAGCACACAAAGGACGACCGTGGCTGTCCGTGGCTGTCCGGCAACACATACAGGACGTCTGTGGGTGTCCGTCAGCACACACAGGACGTCTGTGGGTGTCCGTCAGCACACACAGGACGTCCGTGTGTGTTCGTCAGCACACACAGGACGTTTGTGGCTGGCCTTGTGTGTCCGTGCGTGTCGTCAGCACACACACGACGTCTGTGGCTGTCCATCAGTACACATATCAGCACGCTGGCCCTTCCCGTGGACTGTTCGGGTGAAATTGGCCGACGTGGGCTGTCTGTTGAGTACACACAGGACGTCTGTGGGTGTCTGTCAGAACACAGGACGTCCGTGTGTGTCCGTCAGCACACACAGGACGTCCGTGTGTGTCTGTGTGTGCCCATCAGCACACACATGACGTCTGTGGCTGTCCATCAGTACACATATCAGCACGTTGGTCCTTGGACTCAGCACGCTGAACCTTCCCGTGGACTGTTTGGGTGATTTTGGTCCACGTGGGCTGTCTGTTCATTACACACAGGACGTCTGTGGGTGTCCTCCAGCACACAAAGGACGTCCGTGGCTGTCTGTGTGTGTCCGTGTGTGTCCGTCAGCACACACAGGACATTCGTTGCTGTCCATCAGTACACATATCAGCACGCTGGTCATTGGACTCAGCATGCTGGCCCTTCCCGTAGACTGTTTGGGTGATTTTAGCCCACGTGGGCTGTCTGTTCAGTACACACACGGCGTCTAAGGGTGTCCGTCAGCACACACAGGACATCCGTGTGTGTCCGTCAGCACACACAGGACGTCTGTGGCTTTCCGTGTGTGTCCATCAGGACACACAGAACGTCCGTGGCTGTCCATCAGTACACATATCAGGACGTTGGTCCTTGGACTCAGCACGCTAACCCTTCCCGTGGACTGTTTGGGTAATTTTGGCCCAAGTGTCCGCCAGCGCACACAGGACGTCTGTGGCTGTCTGTGGCTGTCTGTGGCTGTCCAACAGCAGACACAGGAGTGTCTGTGGCTGTCCGTGTGTGTCTGTCAGCACACAGGAAGTCCGTTGCTGTGCGTGTGTGTCCGTCAGCACACACAGGACATCTGTGGCTGTCCATCAGTACACATATAAGCACGCTGACCCTTGGTTGGGGTGATTTTGGCCCAGTGGGCTGTCTGTTCAGTACACACAGGACGTCTGTGGGTGTCCGCCAGCACACACAGGACGTTCGTGGCTGTCCGTGTGTGTCCTTCTGTGTCCGTCAGCACACACAGGTCGTCCATGGCTGTTCATCAGTACACATATCAGCACGTTGGTCCTTGGACTCAGGACGCTGGCCCTCCCCGTGGACTGTTTGGGTGATTTTGGCCCACGTGGGCTGTCTGTTCAGTACACACAGGACGTCTGTGGGTGTTTGTCAGCACACATAGGACGTCTGTGGGTGTCCGTCATAACACACAGGACGTCTGTGGGTGTCCGTCAGCACACACAGGACGTCCGTGTGTGTTTGTCAGCACACACAGGACGTTCGTGGCTGGCCTTGTGTGTTTGTGTGTGTCCGTCAGCACACACAGGACGTCTGTGGCTGTCCATCAGTACACATATAAGCACGCTGGTCCTTGGACTCAGCACGCTGACCCTTCCCGTGGACTGTTTGGGTGATTTTGGTCCACGTGGGCAGTCTGTTCAGTACACACAGGACGTCCGTGGGTGTCCGCCAGCACACAAAGGACGTTCGTGGCTGTCCGTGTGTGTCCGTCAGTAGACATAGGACGTTCGTGGCTGTCCATCAGTACACATATTAGCACGCTGATCCTTGGATTCAGCATGCTGGCCTTTCCCATGGACTGTTCGGGTGATTTTAGCCCACATGGGCTGTCTGTTCAATTCACACACAACGTCTGTGGGTGTCCGTCAGCACACACAGGACGTCCGTGTGTGTCCGTCAGCACACACAGGACGTCCGTGTGTGTCCGTCAGCACACACAGGACGTCCATGGGTGTCCGCCAGCACACACAGGACGACCGTGGCTGTCCGTGGCTGTCCGGCAGCACACACAGGACGTCTGTGTGTGTCCGTCAGCACACACAGGCCATCTGTGAGTGTCCGTCAGCACACACAGGACGTCTGTGAGTGTCCGTCAGCACACACAGGACGTCCGTGTATGTTCGTCAGCACACACAGTACGTTCATGGCTGGCCTTTTGTGTCCGTGTGTGTCCGTCAGCACACACACGACGTCTGTGGCTGTCCATCAGTACACATATCAGCACGCTGGTCCTTGAACTCAGCACGCTGGCCCTTCCCGTGGACTGTTCGGGTGAAATTGGCCGACGTGGGTTGTCTGTTGAGTAAACACAGGACGTCTGTGGGTGTCCATCAGAACACACAAGACGTCCGTGAGTGTCCGTGTGTGTCCGTCAGCACACACAGGACGTCCGTGTTTGTGTGTGTGCCCATCAGCACACATAGGACGTCTGTGGCTGTCCATCACTACACATATCAGCACGTTGGTCCTTGGACTCAGCACGCTGACCCATCTCGTGGACTGTTTGGGTGATTTTGGTCCACGTGGGCTGTCTGTTCAGTACACACAGGACGTCTGTGGGTGTCCGCCAGCACACAAAGGACGTCTGTGGCTGTCTGTGTGTATCCGTGTGTGTCCGTCAGCACACACAGGACGTTCGTTGCTGTCCATCAGTACACATATCAGCACGCTGGTCATTGGACTCAGCATGCTGGCCCTTCCCGTAGACTGTTTGGGTGATTTTAGCGCACGTGGGCTGTCTGTTCAGTACCAACACGACGTCTAAGGGTGTCCGTCAGCACACACAGGACATCCGTGTGTGTCCGTCAGCACACACAGGACGTCTGTGGCTTTCCGTGTGTGTCCATCAGGACACACAGAACGTCCGTGGCTGTCCATCAGTACACATTTCAGGACGTTGGTCCTTGGACTCAGCACGCTAACCCTTCCCGTGGACTGTTTGGGTAATTTTGGCCCAAGTGTCCGCCAGCGCACACAGGACGTCTGTGGCTGTCTGTGGCTGTCCAACAGCAGACACAGGACGTCTGTGGCTGTCCCTGTGTGTCCGTCAGCACACACAGGACGTCCGTTGCTGTGCGTGTGTGTCCGTCAGCACACACATGACATCTGTGGCTGTCCATCAGTACACATATCAGCACGTTGGTCCTCGGACTCAGCACGCTGACCCTTCCCGTGGACGGTTGGGGTGATTTTGGCCCAGTGGGCTGTCTGTTCAGTACACACAGGACGTCTGTGGGTGTCCGCCAGCACACACAGGACGTCCGTGGCTGTCCGTGTGTGTCCTTCTGTGTCCGTCAGCACACACAGGTCGTCCGTGGCTGTTCATCAGTACACATATCAGCACGTTGGTCCTTGGACTCAGGACGCTGGCCCTCCCCGTGGACTGTTCGGGTGATTTTGGCCCACGTGGGCTTTCTGTTCAGTACACACAGGACGTCTGTGGGTGTTTGTCAGCACACATAGGACGTCTGTGGGTGTCCGTCATAACACACAGGACGTCTGTGGGTGTCCGTCAGCACACACAGGACGTCCGTGTGTGTTTGTCAGCACACACAAGACGTTCGTGGCTGGCCTTGTGTGTTTGTGTGTGTCCGTCAGCACACACAGGACGTCTGTGGCTGTCCATCAGTACACATATCAGCACGCTGGTCGTTGGACTCAGCACACTGGTCGTTGGACTCAGCACGCTGGCCCTTCCCGTGGACTGTTCGGGTGAAATTGGCCCACCTGGGCTGTCTGTTGTGTACACACAGGACGTCTGTGGGTGTCTGTCAGCACACACAGGACGTCTGTGGGTGTCTGTCAGCACACACAGGACGTCCGTGTGTGTCCGTCAACACACACAGGACGTCTGTCCGTCAACACACACAGGACGTCTGTGGCTGTCCGTGTGTGTCTGTGTGTGTCCATCAGCACACACAGGACATCCGTGGCTGTCCATCACTACACATATCAGCACATTGGTCCTTGGACTCAGGATGCTGACCCTTCCCATTGACTGTTTGGGTGATTTTGGCCTAAGTGGGCTGTCTGTTCAGTACAAACAGAATGTCCGTTGGTGTCCGCCAGCACACAAAGGACGTCTGTGGCTGTCCGTGTGTGTCCGTCTGTGTCCGTGTTTGTCCGTCAGCACACACAGGACGTTCGTGGCTGTCCATCAGTACACATATCATCACGATGGTCCTTGGACTCAGCATGCTGGCCCTTCCCGTGGACTGTTCGGGTGATTTTAGCCCACGTGGGCTGTCTGTTCAGTACACACAGGACGTCCGTGGTGTCCGGCAGCACACAAAGGACGTCCGTGGCTGTCCGTGTGTGTCCATCAGCACACACAGGACGTTCGTGGCTGTCCAACAGTACACATATCAGCACGCTGGTCCTTGGACTCAGCACGCTGACCCTTCCTGTGGACTGTTTGGGTGATTTTGGTCCACGTGGGCTGTCTGTTCAGTACACACAGGACGTTCGTGGCTGTCCATCAGTACACATATTAGCACGCTGATCCTTGGATACAGCATGCTGGCCTTTCCCATGGACTGTTCGGGTGATTTTAGCCCACGTGGGCTGTCTGTTCAGTTCACACACAACGTCGTGGGTGTCCGTCAGCACACACAGGACGTCCATGTGTGTCCGTCAGCACACACAGGACGTCCGTGTGTGTCCGTCAGCACACACAGGACGTCTGTGGCTGTCCGTGTGTGTCCATCAGCACACACACGACGTCCGTGGCTGTCCATCAGTACACATATCAGGACGTTGGTCCTTGGACTCAGCACGCTAACCCTTCCCGTGGACTGTTTGGGTAATTTTGGCCCAAGTGTCCGCCAGCACACACAGGACATCTGTGGCTGTCTGTGGCTGTCCATCAGCAGACACATGACGTATGTGGCTTTCCGTGTGTGTCCGTCAGCACACACAGGACGTCCATGGGTGTCCGCCAGCACACACAGGACGACCGTGGCTGTCCGTGGCTGTCCGGCAGCACACACAGGACGTCTGTGGGTGTCCGTCAGCACACCCAGGCCGTCTGTGGGTGTCCGTCAGCACACACAGGACGTCTGTGAGTGTCCGTCAGCACACACAGGACGTCCATGTGTGTTCGTCAGCACACACAGGACGTTCGTGGCTGGCCTTGTGTGTCCGTGTGTGTCCGTCAGCACACACACGACGTCTGTGGCTGTCCATCAGTACACATATCAGCACGCTGGTCCTTGGACTCAGCACGCTGGCCCTTCCCGTGGACTGTTCGGGTTAAATTGCCCGACGTGGGTTGTCTGTTGAGTACACACAGGACGTCTGTGGTTGTCCATCAGAACACACAGGACGTTCGTGTGTGTCCGTCAGCACACACAGGACGTCCGTGTGTGTCTGTGTGTGCCCATCAGCACACACATGACGTCTGTGGCTGTCCATCAGTACACATATCAGCACGTTGGTCCTTGGACTCAGCACACTGACCCTTCCCGTGGACTGTTTGGGTGATTTTGGTCCACGTGGGCTGTCTGTTCAGTACACACAGGACGTCTGTGGGTGTCCGCCAGCACACAAAGGACGTCCGTGGCTGTCTGTGTGTGTCCGTGTGTGTCCGTCAGCACACACAGGACGTTCGTTGCTGTCCATCAGTACACATATCAGCGCGCTGGTCACTGGACTCAGCATGCTGGCCCTTCCCGTGGACTGTTTGGGTGATTTTAGCCCACGTGGGCTGTCTGTTCAGTACACACACGACGTCTGTGGGTGTCTGTCAGCACACACAGGATGTCCGTCTGTGTGCGTCAGCACACACAGGATGTCCGTCTGTGTGCGTCAGCACACACAGGACGTCTGTGGCTGTCCGTGTGTGTCCATCAGCACACACAGGACGTCTGTGGCTGTCCATCAGTACACATTTCAGGACGTTGGTCCTTGGACTCAGCACGCTAACCCTTCCCGTGGACTGTTTGGGTAATTTTGGCCCAAGTGTCCGCCAGCGCACACAGGACGTCTGTGGCTGTCTGTGGCTGTCCAACAGCAGACACAGGACGTCTGGGGCTGTCCGTATGTGTCCGTCAGCACACACAGGACGTCCGTTGCTGTGCGTGTGTGTCCGTCAGCACACACAGGACATCTGTGGCTGTCCATCAGTACACATATCAGCACGTTGGTCCTCGGACTAATCACGCTGACCCTTCCCGTGGACGGTTGGGGTGATTTTGGCCCATTGGGTTGTCTGTTCAGTACACACAGGACGTCTGTGGGTGTCCGCCAGCACACACAGGACGTCCGTGGCTGTCCGTGTGTGTCCTTCTGTGTCCGTCAGCACACACAGGTCGTCTGTGGCTGTTCATCAGTACACATATCAGCACGTTGGTCCTTGGACTCAGGACGCTGGCCCTCCCCGTGGACTGTTTGGGTGATTTTGGCCCACGTGGGCTGTCTGTTCAGTACACACAGGACGTCTGTGGGTGTTTGTCAGCACACATAGGACGTCTGTGGGTGTCCGTCATTACACACAGGACGTCTGTGGGTGTCCGTCAGCACACACAGGACGTCCGTGTGTGTTTGTCAGCACACACAGGACGTTCGTGGCTGGCCTTGTGTGTTGTTGTGTGTCCGTCAGCACACACAGGACGTCTGTGGCTGTCCATCAGTACACATATCAGCACGCTGGTCCTAGGACTCAGCATGCTGGCCCTTCCCGTGGACTGTTCGGGTGTAATTGGCCCACCTGGGCTGTCTGTTGTGTACACACAGGACGTCTGTGGGTGTCCGTCAGCACACACAGGACGTCCGTGTGTGTCCGTCAACACACACAGGACGTCTGTGGCTGTCCGTGTGTGTCTGTGTGTGTCCATCAGCACACACAGGATATCCGTGGCTGTCCATCACTACACTTATCAGCACGTTGGTCCTTGGACTCAGCACGCTGACCCTTCCCATGGACTGTTTGGGTGATTTTGGCCTAAGTGGGCTGTCTGTTCAGTACACACAGAATGTCCGTTGGTGTCCGCCAGCACACAAAGGACGTCTGTGGCTGTCCGTGTGTGTCCGTCTGTGTCCGTGTTTGTCCGTCAGCACACACAGGACGTTCGTGGCTGTCCATCAGTACCCATATCATCACGATGGTCCTTGGACTCAGCATGCTGGCCCTTCCCGTGGACTGTTCGGGTGATTTTAGCCCACGTGGGCTGTCTGTTCAGTCCACACAGGACGTCCGTGGGTGTCCGGCAGCACACAAAGGACGTCCGTGGCTGTCCGTGTGTGTCCATCAGCACACACAGGACGTTCGTGGCTGTCCATCAGTACACATATCAGCACGCTGGTCCTTGGACTCAGCACGCTGGTCCTTGGACTCAGCACGCTGGTCCTTGGACTCAGCACGCTGGTCCTTGGACTCAGCACGCTGACCCTTCCTGTGGACTGTTTGGGTGATTTTGGTCCACGTGGGCTGTCTGTTCAGTACACACAGGACGTCCGTGGGTGTCCGCCAGCACACAAAGGACGTTCGTAGCTGTCCGTGTGTGTCCGTCAGCACACACAGGACGTTCGTGGCTGTCCATCAGTACACATATTAGCACGCTGATCCTTGGATACAGCATGCTGGCCTTTCCCATGGACTGTTCGAGTGATTTTAGCCCACGTGGGCTGTCTGTTCAGTTCACACAGGACGTCCGTGTGTTTCCGTCAGCACACACAGGACGTCCGTGTGTGTCCGTCAGCACACACAGGACGTCTGTGGCTGTCCGTGTGTTACCATCAGCACACACAGGACGTCCGTGTGTGTCCGTCAGCACACACAGGACGTCTGTGGCTGTCCGTGTGTGTCCATCAGCACACACAGGACGTCCGTGGCTGTCCATCAGTACACATATCAGGACGTTGGTCCTCGGACTCAGCACGCTAACCCTTCCCGCAGACTGTTTGGGTAATTTTGGCCCAAGTGTCCGCCAGCACACACAGGACATCTGTGGCTGTCTGTGGCTGTCCATCAGCAGACACATGACGTCTGTGGCTTTCCGTGTGTGTCCGTCAGCGCACACAGGACGTCCATGGGTGTCCGCCAGCACACACAGGACGACCGTGGCTGTCCGTGGCTGTCCGGCAGCACACACAGGACGTCTGTGGGTGTCCGTCAGCACACCCAGGCCGTCTGTGGGTGTCCGTCAGCACACACAGGACGTCTGTGAGTGTCCGTCAGCACACACAGGACGTCCGTGTGTGTTCGTCAGCACACACAGGACGTTCGTGGCTGGCCTTGTGTGTCCGTGTGTGTCCGTCAGCACACACACGACGTCTGTGGCTGTCCATCAGTACACATATCAGCACGCTGGTCCTTAGACTCAGCACGCTGGCCCTTCCCGTGGACTGTTCGGGTGAAATTGGCCGACGTGGGTTGTCTGTTGAGTACACACAGGACGTCTGTGGGTGTCCATCAGAACACACAGGACGTTCGTGTGTGTCCGTGTGTGTCCGTCAGCACACACAGGACGTTCGTGTGTGTCTGTGTGTGCCCATCAGCACACACATGACGTCTGTGGCTGTCCATCAGTACACATATCAGCACGTTGGTCCTTGGACTCAGCACATTGACCCTTCCCGTGGACTGTTTGGGTGATTTTGGTCCACGTGGGCTGTCTGTTCAGTACACACAGGACGTCTGTGGGTGTCCGCCAACACACAAAGGACGTCCGTGGCTGTCTGTGTGTGTCTGTGTGTGTCTGTCAGCACACACAGGATGTTCGCTGCTGTCCATCAGTACACATATCAGCACGCTGGTCACTGGACTCAGCATGCTGGCCCTTCCTGTCATGTCCCCGATCCTAGATAGGATCGGCCGGACGGGCCATGGTGCGGGGAGACGAATCAGTCAGGTCATTAGACCTTGAGACAAGCGTATCATGGCCCTGAATGAAGGTTAAGGGCATCAGTCAGCTGAGACTTAACCAGGATACGATGGAAACACGGATAAAGGAGCTGGGTGAGTGTTTAGGCAGCTGGACGAGTGTTGGTTTGAGTTCAATCAGCTCGGTTCAGCTGGTATTCAGTTCACCATGATCTGTTCAGCTCACAGGAGCTGATGGGCTAGCTCAATCAGCTGGGAACAGCTGGATGTCAGCTCAATCCAGTGAACGGTGCGTTCTGGTTCGGATCAGTGTGGGCGAGTCTGGGACGATTACTGGGCGAGCCGATGGTCCGGGTGCAGGACGGTTCGACCAAATGGGTCTTAGGCTTGGGACAGGGAGCGGGCAAGCTCCCAGAGTGTGAGCTGAGGCTCAGTGATCGATTTGCCAAAGGAAGAAAAGGGGAGAAACCGCCAAGGGGCGGTTATGGGACGGTTATGGGATGGTTTTGGGAAGAAGGGATGGGATTTTGGTAACTGTTTGCCCAGGCGGTTGGGGACAGTTTAAATCGTCCTCTCTCTCTCATTTCTGATCATTCTGGTCGGTTTTTACTCATTCCACACAGAGAGAAACACAGAGAAAATTCAAGAGAGAAAGAGAGACACAAACCTTGGATCGGCCGATTTGATCCAAGAGATTGTTCTTGAGTGTTCCTGGTGTGTTTGGGCGTGTGATCAAGAGGATGGATTTGAGACAGAAAGACAAGGAGAAGGCAAAGGAGAAAGAGAAGGAAGTCGCCCCTGGAGACCGAACTCCTAAGGTGAGAGGTGTGGCCAAGAGTAACCGGATAAGGCCGCGGGTGATGGCCGTGTGAACCTGGCCGGTTTGGATCGATTGGTCACTCCTTACTCTGACTTCTTCTACTCTGTTTCTTCATATATGTTGTGCTATGGAATGTTTTATATTGTTACAGGAAAGGATTCATTGATCCTAAGGCCTTGGCCTGATCAAATTCCCATGAAAGTCCCTTGTTCTTGTGTGGGCTGTTCATGGCCGAGATCACTATGATCTGAGCTGATTCTTTTGAATCTGATTATGTGAATATTTTTCTTCTGGATTATCATGAGTTTTCATGAATTTTATTTGGTATTTGGATCTCTTTTTAAAGGGGTCAGATTTGACATTTTTGATGATTGTTCTTGACTAGATTGGATCCGACCATGCAATGTGATTTGATTCTTGTTTTGTAATCTAACCTTGTGATTGTGTGTTTGTTTGTGTTGGATCCAGGACCAGAAATGGACCGTGGTAAGGGAAAAGCACCATGAGGACCGCGGTCATGGGAAGATGTGTGGTGATTGGGTTGATTCTGAAAATTGTGTGATTATTGTAGCCTATTGTGCAACTTGTGAACTTATGCGATTCTAGTGTGTAATCTATTTATTAGGATGATGAATGATGTATGAACCTTGGTTAATATCTATGAATATCTATTTGCATTAGTTGTTGCTTGATTGTTTAAGTGTGAATGTTGGAACCTCAAAACTCTGAAAAAGACTTAGAATTATTTAACACTTGAACATGAATATGAAAGATGGAATTGGTTGCATTGTTTGGTGAGGCCGCGGTCTGGTTGGATTGAGGAATCCAGGATCGGGTCTTACAAGTTGGTATCAGAGCATTCTTGATTCTAGGATTTGTTGGGTTATTGGTTCACCACACACTTGGCCGTTTGGACTCATGGTGAGATAGTTGGGTTCTAAGTAATCTTTTCTACTGATTAACTTAGGAGTGATGGAGGTTTGTGTGTTCAGTTATGGACTAACCTTTTGTTTGTGTTTGTAAACTCCTAAGGGTACAAGAAGGTATAAATCTCGGAAAGGAAAGGAGGCAACTGGGGCGTCTGGAGCAGTGGGGCAGGATGGTGCTGAACAGACCGGAGTGTTACCAGCTGGAACCATTCCAACCACAGTGCTACCGGCTCTGGTGGAGCAGGTGGATAATGCCACCGACTTCCAGTGGGTCCAACTCTTCCTACTGAGGTTAATGATACTAATGTGGACGAGCAACAAGAGCAAGTCCATGGAGACGATACTGGGTCCCAACGTTGGTGCTGGGAGTGGCCAGAATGTTGATGCAAACAATGTTCGGGTCACTGGTGCCGAGGAGGTCATTGAGCCGACCATAAGGGGCTTGGTGGAGGCTATGCAGGTCATGGGAGCTCAGATAGCCTCCTTGACATAGGCGTTCACACCATTGGTGAACTCGTCCGTGGGACAGGCTAATCCCCCGGTTCAGGTTGCTGCTGGAGTGACTGATGTTGGTGCTGGCCGTGTGGCTGAGGTGATTGAGATAGACCCACCGGTCAGGCCAGTGCATGGTATGGACTACCTGAAGGTGCTGGAGCATATCTCCAAGTTGGGAACCAAACACTTTGCTGGAAGTGTTGATCCTATGGAGGCGGACGAGTGGAGAACCAGGTTGGTTCGGAACTTCAAGTCCACACGTTGTCCTGAGGACTACCAGAAGGACATAGCAGTACACTTCCTGGAGGGAGATGCACATAACTGGTGGTTAGCTTTGGACAAGCGTACCAATGGCACCATTGAGCATTTTGCTGACTTTGAGGTTGAGTTCAACCATAAGTACTTTCCTGCTGAGGCGTGGGATCGTTTGTAGTCCAAGTTCCTGGACTTGACTCAGGGACAGAGGACTGTTCGTGAGTATGAAGAAGAGTTCAACCGACTCAGAAGGTATGTGGGAAGAGAACTGGAGGATGAGAAGGTTCAAGTCCGAAGGTTCATCCGAGGCCTAAGGGTGGAACTTCGAACCTACTGTTCTGTTTGTAAGTTCCACACGGTTTCTGAGTTGGTTGAGAGGATGGCCTTGCTGGAGACCAACCTCACCGAGGAGGGTAAGCAGAAGCTGAAGAGTGTGGTGGTATCCTCGGGTCAGAGTGGTGACAAGAAGAGGAAGAGGGACTCGACCGAGGAGGGTAAAACCTCAAGTGGTAGGTCAGAGTGCCCTAAGTGTGGACGATACCACGGTGGAGAGTGCTGGAAGGCCATGGGTGCCTGCACTCGATGTGGTAAGATGGATCACTCAGCCAAGGATTGTCCAAGTCCGTTGGGTGAGTCCAGGACCTGTCACCACTGCGGCCAGAAGGGCCACTACCGCAGGGACTGCCCTAAGTTGCAAGGCAACAAAAGTAAGGGACGTGGGGAGGCTAGCAGGCCAGTCCAGGGACGAGGCCAGACCTCAACACCTCGTGTGTATGAGCTATCCAAGGATGTGGATGGGGCTCGGCCTTTCCAAGCGATCACTGGTAACACTCTAGACTACTACTTTTACAATTCCAGTAGAATTGCATGGTATGGAACCTAGGATGGATAGATATACTTTGATGGGTCTTGTGTAGGGACCTTAAGTATTGGTGGTGTGGAAACACACACATTATTGATACTGGAGCTACACATAGTTTTGTGAGTCCAAGTATGATAGGAAAAGGTTTGTTCCAGTATGGAGCATGGGATGGTCCTGAACGAGTGAGTGCGGCCGGAGGGCAAGTTATGAACTCACTCGGTCTGGTTAAGGACATCCCTGTGGTCATCTTGGATAGGCCGATGCCTATAGATCTGATTGTTGTCCCCCTCAAGCATCATGAAGTGATCTTGGGCATGGACTGGTTGGGAAAGTATCGGGCACTCTAGATTGTCACCGGGGAAGGGTGCAACTTGAGAATGAGTTTGGACCCCCGATCAAGTACCAAGGAATCAAGCCAACCTCTTGTAGTATGGTGGTTTCAGCAGCCCAAGTAGAACGGATGCTTGGAAATGGTTGTGAGGCCTTTTTGGCTACCATTT
Source organism: Brassica napus (assembly GCF_020379485.1). NCBI lineage: Eukaryota > Viridiplantae > Streptophyta > Magnoliopsida > Brassicales > Brassicaceae > Brassica > Brassica napus. Next base: position 108,728 of record NW_026014664.1, read on the forward strand.
ACCCTGATGAGGTTGTAGGGGCCTGTGACCCAGAGGGTATACCGTTGGTTCGAGAATTTCAGGATGTGTTTGGGGCACTACAGGGCATTCCCCCTGATAGGGCTGACCCATTCATCATTGAATTGGAACCTGGAACGGCCCCATTATCAAAAAGTCCATATAGAATGGCACCAGCTGAGATGGCAGAGCTGAAGAAGCAACTTGAGGAGTTGCTTGAGAAGGGGTTCATACGCCTAGTGTATCACCTTGGAGAGCACCAGTCCTATTTGTTAAGAAAAAGGATGGTAGCTTTAGGTTGTGCATTGATTATAGGGGTTTGAACAGGGTGAGTGTGAAGAACAAGTACCCTTTACCCAGGATTGATGAGTTGTTGGACCAACTCCGTGGAGCTAAGTGGTTCTCCAAGATTGACCTGGCCTCTGGGTATCATCAGATCCCCATTGCACCAGGTGATGTGAGGAAGACAGCGTTCCGAACTAGGTATGGTCACTATGAGTTTGTGGTCATGCCGTTCGGACTGACCAATGCACCTGCTGCATTCATGAAGATGATGAACGGCATCTTCAGGGAATACTTGGACGAGTTTGTGATCATCTTCATTGATGATATACTCGTGTATTCCAAGACAAAGGAGAACCATGAAAGACACCTTTGGGCGGTGTTGGGCCGCCTGAAAGAACAGAAGCTCTTTGCTAAGCTAAGCAAGTGTAGCTTTTGGCAGAAGAGCATTGGGTTCCTTGGGCATGTGGTGTCTGATAAAGGAGTCTCAGTAGATCAAGATAAGATCAATGTATCCAGGAATGGCCACAGCCAAAGAATGCTACGGAAGTGAGAAGCTTCTTAGGGTGGCTGGTTATTACAGGAAATATGTCAAGGGTTCTCGAGCATAGCTCAACCTATGACTAAGCTGACAGGCAAGGACGTGAGGTTCACATGGTCTGAGGAGTGTGCGAAAAGTTTTGCAGCACTCAAGAACATGTTGACTAATGCACCTGTCCTGGTGTTGCCTGAGGCTGATCAGCCTTATGTGGTGTATACGGATGCATCCATAACTGGTCTTGGTTGTGTTTTGACACAACATGGGAAGGTGATAGCCTATGCTTCCCGGCAGCTAACGAAGCATGAGGGTAACTATCCAACCCATGATTTGGAGATGGCTGCAGTAGTATTTGCATTAAAGATATGGAGATCATATCTTTATGGTGCCAGGGTGCAAATACTCACAGACCATAAGAGCTTGAAGTACATATTCACTCAGCCTGAGTTAAACTTAAGGCAGAGGAGATGGATGGAGTTTGTTGCAGATTATGATCTGGACATAGCTTATCATCCTGGGAAAGCTAACCTAGTGGCTGATGCTTTGAGCCGCAGAAGGGCTGAAGTGTCATCTGAGAGGGAGGCGGATGAACTGGAAGGGATGATCAGGTCCTTGAACCTCAATACCTTGGTTGGTTCAGATGAGCCACTGGGGTTGGAGGCGGTGAACCAGGCCGATCTCCTGACCTGGATCAGGCAAGCTCAGGGCCTGGATGAAAATCTAAAGAAGGTAGCCGCCAATGACAAGACTGAGTACCAGACAACTGACAATGGTACCATCTTGGTCAATGGTAGGGTCAGTGTTCCTAATGATAAGGAACTCAAAGAAGAGATTATGAGACAGGCTCATACGTCCAAGTTTTCAATTCATCCTGGACTGAACAAAATGTATAGGGATCTGAAAAGGTACTACCATTGGGTGAGGATGAAATCTGATGTTGCAGAGTGGGTGGCTAAGTGTCCCACTTGTCAACTGGTGAAGGCAGAACATCAGGTTCCCAGTGGTCTACTTCAGAACCTACCCATACCAGAATGGAAATGGGATCACATCACAATGGATTTTGTGACTGGATTTCCCACGACCAGGAATAAGAAAGATGCGGTATGGGTTGTGGTTGATCGGCTGACCAAGTCGGCTCATTTCCTACCCATCAAAAAAGGGGATGGGGTCGACATGATAGTGCAAGTGTACCTAGACGAGATAGTGAGGTTGCATGGTGTTCCAGCAAGCATTGTCTCGGACAGGGATCCAAGATTTACATCTTATTTCTGGCAGGCTTTCCAAAAGGCCTTGGGAACCAGAGTGAATATGAGCACATCTTATCATCCTCAAACGGATGGGCAGTCTGAAAGGACAATCCAAACCTTAGAGGATATGCTAAGGGCATGTGTGTTAGACTGGGGAGAGTCTTGGGAAAAACACTTACCCTTAGTGGAGTTTGCTTATAATAACAGCTTCCATACAAGCATTGGTATGTCGCCATATGAGACTTTGTATGGTAGGCCGTGCAGGACACCCCTATGCTGGACCCAAGTGGGGGAGCGTAGCATGTTGGGTCCTGAGATTGTAGAACAGACCACTGAGAAGATCAGGATGGTCAAAGAGAAGATGAAAGAGGCGCAGGACCGCCAAAAGAGCTATGCAGACAAGCGTAGGAAACATCTTGAGTTTGAGGTCAATGACCTGGTGTATCTCAAGATGATTACCTTTAAGGGTAGGACCAGGATTTCTGGACGAAAGAAACTGGACCCTAGGTACTTGGGTCCATTCAGGATCATAGAGAGAGTGGGTGCAGTGGCATACAAGTTGGACTTGCCATCAGCAATGGATGCATACCACAATGTGTTCCATGTATCCCAACTCCGGAAATGCTTGTCTGAACAAGACATTGTCTTGCCCGAGGTTCCAGCTGACCTTGGTAAAGACCTGACTTTGGAAACCTTGCCGGTTCGGATTGTGGATCGGTCAGAGAAAGCTATGAGAAAGAAGACAGTTCCCATGATCAAAGTGGTGTGGATTACAATGGTAAAGACCTCATCACTTGCCCCATGAACAGGCATGACTTGCTAGCGAATGGGCACCATCGGCCAAGGGTTGTCCCCTTTCGGCCACTTGCATCCCTTCGCCCTTTCTGATTGGGTTTGGGTCGGCCACAAGCCCAACCCACGCCCCAAGCCTCCTGGACTTAGCCCATGGCCTTGTCCTAAGACCCAACAGCCCATGGCCTCATGGCCGGACCTCACAGCCCGCCACTGACCCGGACCCGGACCATCGGCCTAAAGCCCGGACAGTCTGTCTAGTTGAGATGAGCTGACTCTCAGCTGCCTCAGCTGAGTGAGCTAGTAGTCCAGCTAGTGGAGCTGACCTAGTAGGGACTGAGCTGGAGTGAACTGAACCTAGCTTCCTTGAGCTGGCCGAGCTACTCGTCCACTCGTCCAGCTACCGTCTTACTCGTCCTAGCTGTCTCTTAGCTTGTATAAGGTAAGTCTAAGTTTCCTTATGTCCTTAACCTTCTTTCTCGACCATGGACTGCTTGCCTTGATGTCCTAGGACTGGCTTGCACGTTTCCTCGAACCATGGCCGTCCCAACAATCCTACTCAGGATTGGGGGCGTGACAAGTGTTCCTGGTGTGTTTAGGCGTGTGATCAAGAGGATGGATTTGAGGCAGAAAGACAAGGAGAAGGCAAAGGAGAAAGAGAAGGAAGTCGCCCCTGGAGACCGAACTCCTAAGGTGAGAGGTGTGGCCAAGAGTAACCGGACAAGGCCACGGATGATGGCCGTGACCAGAAATGGACCGTGGTAAGGGAAAAGCACCATGAGGACCGCGGCCATGGGAAGATGTGTGGTGATTGGTTGATTCTGAAAATTGTGTAATTATTGTCGCCTATTGTGCAACCTGTGAACTTATGCGATTCTAGTGTGTGATCTATTTATTAGGATGATGAATTATGTATGAACCTTGGTTATTATCTATGAAATATCTATTTGCCCTAGTCGATGTTGGATTGTTTAAGTGTGAATGTTGGAACCTCAAAACTCTGAAAAAGACTTAGAATTATTTAACACTTGAACTTGAATATGTAAATGAAACTGGTTGCATTGTTTGGTGAGGCCGCGGTCTGGTTGGATGGGGAATCCACGATCAGGTCTTACATCATCAGTGGTGAAAACCTACCACAGGGTCGTTCATAACTCCCTTGCACTTCCATGAAACTGCCTTCCTACACACATCTGCCATTAAGGCTGTCTTGGCCTTTGGGAATGAATTCCGGTCATCTACCTTCTCTCCTCACCATTTGCGTGTGTTCTCAGGCCCTGAGGATGCTTTGGTGATAACCTCACGGATCAAAGCCACCAGAAGTCGTTCATAACTTTCCCCTTGATCTCTCCCAAAACTGCCTCTTTATGGTCTTGGATTGGGTATCCGACCAACTCCCTGTCTTTTATCTGTGTTTTCTTTGTGTTCAGGGTGTAGGAGGAAGCCCTGGCGTGCCTGCAAAGGCACGGACTTGCCTGCCTTTTATAGAAGAAGGGGCAGTTACTTTTCCAAAGGTTGCACCCTACGATATCATTTCTGGCCATTGATTTAATCAATGGTCCAGATCACACCCTTTCGCCTCAAGCAGTTACCAGACGTCCTGGAACTGTCAAACCACTCCTGGACATGTCCAAAAACAAGCCCACACGGATTGCCGAAGCTCCTGGCTCAATCCCAAGAGCCAATCAGCCCATCGGTACACACAGGTCGCCCACATGGCCCGACCACTATCCAGACCCGGCCCAACTGCCCATGACTTGAACACTCAGTCCAGCTGAGTTGAGCTGATCCCCAGCTGACCCAGCTGAGTGAGCTAGACCATCCAGCTCAGGGAGCTGACCTACACTTCAGTGAGCTACATTGAGCTGCACTACACTTCACCTAGCTGGTCGAGCTTGCTTACTGCATCGCCCAGCTATATTGTCATGTCCCCGATCCTAGATAGGATCGCCGGACGGGCCATGGTGCGGGGAGACGCACCAGTCAGGTCATTAGACCTTGAGACAAGCGTATCATGGCCCTGAATGAAGGTTAAGGGCATCAGTCAGCTGAGACTTAACCAGGATACGATGGAAACAAGGGTAAAGGAGCTGGGTGAGTGTTTAGGCAGCTGGACGAGTGTTGGTTTGAGTTCAATCAGCTCGGTTCAGCTGGTATTCAGTTCACCATGATCTGTTCAGCTCACAGGAGCTGGTGGGCTAGCTCAATCAGCTGGGAACAGCTGGAGGTCAGCTCAATCCAGTGAACGGTGCGTTCTGGTTCGGATCAGTGTGGGCGAGTCCGAGACGGTTACTGGGCGAGCCGATGGTCCGGGTGCAGGACGGTTCGACCAAATGGTCTTAGGCTTGGGACAGGGAGCGGGCAAGCTCCCAGAGTGTGAGCTGAGCTCAGTGATCGATTTGCCAAAGGAAGAAAAGGGGAGAGAAACCGCCAAGGGGCGGTTATGGGACGGTTATGGGACGGTTTTGGGAAGAAGGGATGGGATTTGGTAACTGTTTGCCCAGGCGGTTGGGGACAGTTTAAATCGTCCTCTCTCTCTCTCATTTCTTATCATTCTGGTCGGTTTTTACTCATTCCACACAGAGAGAAACACAGAGAAAATTCAAGAGAGAAAGAGAGACACAAACCTTGGATCGGCCGATTTGATCCAAGAGATTGTTCTTGAGTGTTCCTGGTGTGTTTGGGCGTGTGATCAAGAGGATGGATTTGAGACAGAAAGACAAGGAGAAGGCAAAAGGAAAAGAAGGAAGGAGTCGCCCCTGGAGACCGAACTCTAAGTGAGAGGTGTGGCCAAGAGTAACCGGATAGGCCGGCGGGATGGCCGTGTGAACCTGGCCGGTTTGGATCGATTGGTCACTCTTACTCTGACTTCTTCTACTCTGTTTCTTCATATATGTTGTGCTATGAATGTTTATATTGTTACAGGAAAGGATTCATTGATCCTAAGGCCTTGGCCTGATCAAATTCCCAGAAAGTCCCTTGTTCTTGTGTGGGCTGTTCATGGCCGAATCACTATGATCTGAGCCGATTCTTTTGAATCTGATTATGGGAATATTTTTCTTCTGAATTATCATGAGTTTTCATGAATTTTATTTGTATTTGATCTCTTTTAAAGGGGTCAGATTTGACATTTTTGATGATTGTTCTTGACTAGATTGGATCCGACCATGCAATGTGATTTGATTCTTGTTTTGTAATCTAACCTTGTGATTGTGTGTTTGTTTGTGTTGGATCCAGGACCAGAAATGGACCGTGGTAAGGGAAAAGCACCATGAGGACCGCGGTCATGGGAAGATGTGTGGTGATTGGGTTGATTCTGAAAATTTGTGATTATTGTAGCCTATTGTGCAACTTGTGAACTTATGCGATTTAGTGTGTAATCTATTATTAGGATGATGAATGATGTATGAACCTTGGTTAAATATCTATGAAATATCTATTTGCATTAGTTGTTGCTGATTGTTTAAGTGTGAATGTTGGAACCTCAAAACTCTGAAAAAGACTTAGAATTATTTAACACTTGAACTTGAATGAAAGATGGAATTGGTTGCATTGTTTGGTGAGGCCGCGGTCTGGTTGGATTGAGGCATCCAGGATCGGGTCTTACACTCCCGTGGACTGTTTGGGTGAATTTATCCCACGTGGGCTGTCTGTTCAGTACACACACAACGACGTCTGTGGGTGTCCGTCAGCACACACAGGACGTCCGTCTGTGTCCGTCAGCACACACAGATGTCTGTGGCTGTCCGTGTGTGTCCATCAGCCACACAGGACGTCCGTGGCTGTCCATCAGTACACGTATCAGGACGTTGGTCCTTGGACTCAGCACGCTAACCCTTCCCGTGGACTGTTGGGTAATTTGGCCCAAGTGTCCGCCAGCACACACAGGACGTCTGTGGCTGTCCAACAGCAGACACAGGACGTCTGTGGCTGTCCGTGTGTGTCCGTCAGCACAACAAGACGTCCGTTGCTGTGCGTGTGTGTCAGTCAGCATACACAGGACATCTGTGGCTGTCCATCAGTACACATATCAGCACGTTGGTCCTTGGACTCAGCATGCTAACCCTTCCGTGGACGGTTGGGGTGATTTTGGCCCAATGGGCTGTCTGTTCAGTACACACAGGAAGTCTGTGGGTGTCCGCCAGCACACACAGGACGTCCGTGGCTGTCCGTGTGTGTCCGTGTGTGTCCTTCTGTGTCGGTCAGCACACACAGGTCGTCTGTGGCTGTCCATCAGTACACATATCAGCACGTTGGTCCTTGGACTCAGGACGCTGGCCCTCCCCGTGGACTGTTTGGATGATTTTGGCCCACGTGGGCTGTCTGTTCAGTACACACCAGGACGTCTGTGGTGTTTGTCAGCACACACAGGACGTCTGTGGGTGTCCGTCAGCACACATAGGATGTCTGTGGTGTCCGTCAGCACACACAGGACATCCGTGTGTGTTCGTCAGCACACACAGGATGTTCGTGGCTGGCCTTGTGTGTCCGTGTGTGTCCGTCAGCACACACAAGACATCTGTGGCTGTCCATCAGTACACATATCAGCACGCTGGTCCTTGGACTCAGCACGCTGACCCTTCCCATGGACTGTTTGGGTGATTTTTGCCTAAGTGGGCTGTCTGTTCTGACACACAAAACGTCCGTTGGTGTCCGCCACACAAAGGACGTCTGTGGCTGTCTGTGTGTCCGTCTGTGTCCGTGTTTGTCCGTCAGCACACACAGGACGTTCGGGCTGTCCATCAGTACACATATCATCACGCTGGTCCTTGGACTCAGCATGCTGGCCCTTCCCGTGGACTGTTCGGGTGATTTTAGCCCACGTGGGCTGTCTGTTCAGTACACACAGGACGTCCGTGGCTGTCCGTGTGGTGTCCATGTGTGTCCGTCAGCACACACAGGATGTTCGTGGCTGTCCATCAGTACACATATGCACGCTGGTCCTTGGACTCAGCACGCTGACCCTTCCCGTGGATGTTTGGGTGATTTCGGCCTAGTGGGCTGTCTGTTCAGTACACACAGAACGTCTATTGTGTCCGCCAGCACAGACAGGACGTCTGGGCTGTCCGTAGCTGTCCATCAGCAGACACAGGACGTCTGTGGCAGTTCGTGTGTGTCCGTGTGTGTCCGTCAGCACACACAAAGACGTCTGTGGCTGTCCGTGTGTGTGTCCGTATGTGCTGTCAGCACACAAAGGACGTCCGTGGCTTTCCATCAGTCACATATCCACGTTGTTCCTTGGACTCAGCACGCTGACCCTTCCCGTGGACTGTTTGGGTGATTTTGGTCCACGTGGGCTGTCTGTTCTACACACAGGACGTCCGTGGGTGTCCGCCAGCACACAAAGACGTTCGTGGCTGTCCGTGTGTGTCCGTCAGGACACACAGGATGTTCGTGGCTGTCCATCAGTACACATATCAGCACGCTGATCCTTGGATTCAGCATGCTGGCCCTTCCCGTGGACTGTCGGGTGATTTTAGCCCACGTGGGCTGTCTGTTCAGTACACACACAACGTCTGTGGGTGTCCGCCAGCACACACAGGACGTCCGTGTGTGTCCTTCAGCACACACAAGACGTCTGTGGCTGTCCGTGTGTGTCCATCAGCATACACAGGACGTCCGTGGCTGTCCATCAGTACACATATCAGGACGTTGGTCCTTGGACTCAGCACGCTAACCCTTCCGTGGACTGTTTGGGTAATTTTGGCCCAAGTGTCCGCCACCACACACAGGACGTCTTGTCTGTGGCTGTCCATCAGCAGACACAGGACGTTTGTGGCTGTCCGTGTGTGTGGGTCAGCACACACATGACGTCCGTGGGTGTCCGCCAGCACACACAGGACGTCTGTGGCTGTCCGTGGCGTCGGCAGCACACACACAGGACATATGTGGGTGTCCGTCAGCACACACAGAACCTCTATGGGTGTCCGTCAGCACATATAGGACATCCATGTGTGTTCGTCAGCACACACAGGACGTTTGTGGCTGGCCTTGTGTGTCCGTGTGTGTCCGTCAGCACACACAGGACGTCTGTGGCTGTCCATCAGTACACATATCAGCACGCTGGTCCTTGGACTCAGCATGCTGGCCCTTCCCGTGGACTGTTCGGGTGAAATTGGCCGACGTGGGCTGTCTGTTGAGTACACACAGGACGTCTGTGGGTGTCCGTCAGCACACACAGGACGTCCGTTTGTGTCGCCAGCACACACAGGACGTCTGTGGCTGTCCGTGTGTGTCTGTGTGTGTCCATCAGCACACACAGGACGTCTGTGGCTGTCCATCAGTACACATATCAGCAAGTTGGTCCTGGACTCAGCACACTGACCCTTCCCGTGGACTGTTGGGTGATTTTGGCCTAAGTGGGCTGTCTGTTCAGTACACACAGAACGTCCGTTGTGTCCGCCAGCACACACAGGACGTCTGTAGCTGTCGTGTGGCTGTCCATCAGAAGACACAGGATGTCGTGGCTGTCCGTGTGTGTCCGTGTGTGTCCGTCAGCACACACAGGACGTCTGTGGCTGTCCGTGGTGTGTCCCTATGTGTCCGTCAGCACACAAAGGAACGTCAGTGGCTTTCCATCAGTACACATATCAGCACGTTGGTCCTTGGACTCAGCACGCTGCCCTTCCCGTGACTGTTTGGGTGATTTTGGTCCACGTGGGCTGTCTGTGTTAGTACACACATGACGTCTGTGGGTGTCCGCCAGCACACAAAGGACGTTTTGTGCTGTCCGTGTGTGTCCATCAGCACACACAGGACGTTCGTGGTTGTCCATTAGTACACATATCAGCACGCTGATCCTTGGATTTAGCATGCTGGCCCTTCCCGTGGACTGTTCGGGTGATTTTAGCCCACGGTGGCTGTCTGTTCAGTACACAAACAATGTCTGTGGGTGTCCGTCAGCACACACAGGAGTCCGGTGTGTCCGTCAGCACACACAGGACGTCTTTTGCTGTCCGTGTGTGTCCATCAGCACACACATGACGTCTGTGGCTGTCCATCAGTACACATATCAGGACGTTGGTCCTTGGACTCAGCACGCTAACCCTACCGTGGACTGTGTTTGGGTAATTTGGCCCAAGTGTCCGCCAGCAACACACAGGACGTCTGTGGCTGTCTGTGGCTCCATCAGCAGACACAGGATGTCTGTGGCTGTCCGTGTGTGTCCGTCACACCACATGATGTCTGTGGGTCCGCCAGCACACACAGGACGTCCCTGGCTGTCCGGAAGCACAGAAGGACGTCTGTGGGTGTCCGTCAGCACACCAGGTTCTGTTGGTGTCCGTCAGCACACACAGGACGTCCGTGTGTGTTCGTCAGCACACACAGGACGTTTGTGGCTGGCCTTGTGTGTTCGTGTGGGCCGTCAGCACCTCAGGACATCTGTGGCTGTCCATCAGTACACGTATCAGCACGCTGGTCCTTGGACTCAGCACGCTGGCCCTTCCTGTGGACTATTCGGGTGACATTGGCCAACGTGGGCTGTCTGTTGAGTACACACAGGACGTCTGTGTGTGTCCATCAGCACAAACAGGACGTCCTGTGTGTCCGTCAGTACACATATCAACACGTTGGTCCTTGGACTCAGCACACTGACCCTTCCCGTGGACTGTTTGGGAGATTTTGGCCTAAGTGGGCTGTCTGTTCAGTACACACAGAACGTCTGTTGGTGTCCGCCAGCACCCATAGGACGTCTGTGGCTGTCTGTGGCTGTCCATCAGCAACACAGGACGTCCGTGGCTGTCCGTGTGGTCCGTGTGTGTCCGTCAGCACACACAGGACGTCCGTGGCTGTCCGTGTGTGTCTGTATGTGTCCGCCAGCACGCACAGGACGTTCGAGGTGTCCATCAGTACACATATCAGCACACTGGTCCTTGGACTTCCATGCTGGCCCTTCCCCTGGATTTGTTCGGGTGATTTAGCCCCGTGGGCTGCTGTTCATGTTGCAGGCTGGGAAGCTGGGTCGATGAGATGGATGGTCGATGGGTTGATCTATCGGTAAGGATGAAGACCGATGGAAAGATGGTGAAGATGGACGACTTGCTGTTCCTTTTAATCCAATCTAACCTGGAAACAATGAAGAACAATGGGTTTATGAATAATTAAATAAAACAGAAACTGAAAAGATAAAGGGATGGAAAGATTGATGAATAGTTGTTTGAAGATGGAAGATGGATAGATGATGTTGGATAGAAGATGATTGACTCTCTCAATCCGTGGGTTTGATTGCTCTCTCACTCTGGAATAACAACTGGCTGTTGAATCACTCAAACAACCTATGCTAGACGACTCAATAGAACACAAGAATCACTCAAGTATCCTAAAGACAGATTTCTATTCAAAGACTCTCTTTGACAAAATAAACAAACTGAATATTATTTTTAAGGATTGAAAGGTGAATCTAAAGTATACATGGGTCTGCTTAATAGCATGACCTCAGACAAGACCAAACGGTCACAAAAAAGAAAGGACAAAAACAAACCGGAACCGATAAACTAGCCGTTAGGAGAATTTCTTGGTTCCAATGGCTTTCTTCAAGGGATTTGATTCTGGTTTTGTATCTGGACGGTT
>NW_026014665.1:0-38628 GCF_020379485.1 Brassica napus
CAGGACGTCTGTGAGTGTCCGTCAGCACACACAGGACGTAGTGTGTGTCGTCAGCACACAGGACGTTCGTGGCTGGCCTTGTGTGTCCGTGTGTGTCCGTCAGCACACACACGACGTCTGTGGCTGTCCATCAGTACACATATCAGCACGCTGTCCTTAGACTCAGCACGCTGGCCCTTCCCGTGGACTGTTCGGGTGAATTGGCCGACGTGGTTGTCTGTTGAGTACACACAGGACGTCTGTGGGTGTCCACTCAGAACACACAGGCGTTCGTGTGTGTCGTGTGTGTCCGTCAGCACACACAGGACGTTCGTGTGTGTCTGTGTGTGCCCATCAGCACACACATGACGTCTGTGGCTGTCCATCAGTACACATATCAGCACGTTGGTCCTTGGACTCAGCACATGACCCTTCCCGTGGACTGTTTGGGTGATTTTGGTCCACGTGGGCTGTCTGTTCAGTACACAGGAAGTTGTGGGTGCCGCCAACACACAAAGACGTCCGTGGCTGTCTGTGTGTGTCTGTGTGTGTCTGTCAGCACACACAGGATGTTCGCGCTGTCCCATCAGTACATATCAGCACGCTGGTCACTGGACTCAGCATGCTGGCCCTTCCCTGTCATGTCCCCGATCCTAGATAGGATCGGCCGGACGGGCCATGGTGCGGGGAGACGCACCAGTCAGGTCATTAGACCTTGAGACAAGCGTATCATGGCCCTGAATGAAGGTTAAGGGCATCAGTCAGCTGAGACTTAACCAGGATACGATGGAAACAAGGGTAAAGGAGCTGGGTGAGTGTTTAGGCAGCTGGACGAGTGTTGGTTTGAGTTCAATCAGCTCGGTCAGCTGGTATTCAGTTCACCATGATCTGTTCAGCTCACAGGAGCTGATGGGCTAGCTCAATCAGCTGGGAACAGCTGGAGGTCAGCTCAATCCAGTGAACGGTGCGTTCTGGTTCGGATCAGTGTGGGCGAGTCCGGGACGGTTACTGGGCGAGCCGATGGTCCGGGTGCAGGACGGTTCGACCAAATGGGTCTTAGGCTTGGGACAGGGAGCGGGCAAGCTCCCAGAGTGTGAGCTGAGGCTCAGTGATCGATTTGCCAAAGGAAGAAAAGGGGAGAAACCGCCAAGGGGCGGTTATGGGACGGTTATGGGATTTTGGGAAGAAGGGATGGGATTTTGGTAACTGTTTGCCCAGGCGGTTGGGGACAGTTTAAATCGTCCTCTCTCTCTCATTTCTGATCATTCTGGTCGGTTTTTACTCATTCCACACAGAGAGAAACACAGAGAAAATTCAAGAGAGAAAGAGAGACACAAACCTTGGATCGGCCGATTTGATCCAAGAGATTGTTCTTGAGTGTTCCTGGTGTGTTTGGGCGTGTGATCAAGAGGATGGATTTGAGACAGAAAGACAAGGAGAAGGCAAAGGAGAAAGAGAAGGAAGTCGCCCCTGGAGACCGAACTCCTAAGGTGAGAGGTGTGGCCAAGAGTAACCGGACAAGGCCGCGGATGATGGCCGTGTGAGCCTGGGCCGGTTTGGATCGATTGGTCACTCCTTACTCTGACTTCTTCTACTCTGTTTCTTCATATATGTTGTGCTATGGAATGTTTTATATTGTTACAGGAAAGGATTCATTGATCCTAAGGCCTTGGCCTGATCAAATTCCCATGAAAGTCCCTTGTTCTTGTGTGGGCTGTTCATGGCCGAGATCACTATGATCTGAGCCGATTCTTTTGAATCTGATTATGGGAATATTTTTCTTCTGAATTATCATGAGTTTTCATGAATTTTATTTGGTATTTGGATCTCTTTTTAAAGGGGTCAGATTTGACATTTTTGATGATTGTTCTTGACTAGATTGGATCCGACCATGCAATGTGATTTGATTCTTGTTTTGTAATCTAACCTTGTGATTGTGTGTTTGTTTGTGTTGGATCCAGGACCAGAAATGGACCGTGGTAAGGGAAAAGCACCATGAGGACCGCGGCCATGGGAAGATGTGTGGTGATTGGGTTGATTCTGAAAATTGTGTGATTATTGTAGCCTATTGTGCAACTTGTGAACTTATGCGATTCTAGTGTGTAATCTATTTATTAGGATGATGAATGATGTATGAACCTTGGTTAATATCTATGAAATATCTATTTGCATTAGTTGTTGCTTGATTGTTTAAGTGTGAATGTTGGAACCTCAAAACTCTGAAAAAGACTTAGAATTATTTAACACTTGAACTTGAATATGAAAGATGGAATTGGTTGCATTGTTTGGTGAGGCCGCGGTCTGGTTGGATTGAGGAATCCAGGATCGGGTCTTACAAGTTGGTATCAGAGCATTCTTGATTCTAGGATTTGTTGGGTTATTGGTTCACCACACACTTGGCCGTTTGGACTCATGGTGAGATAGTTGGGTTCTAAGTAATCTTTTCTACTGATTAACTTAGGAGTGATTGAGGTTTGTGTGTTCAGTTGTGGACTAACCTTTTGTTTGTGTTTGTAACTCCTAAGGGTACAAGAAGGTATAAATCTCGGAAAGGAAAGGAGGCAACTGGGGCGTCTGGAGCAGTGGGGCAGGATGGTGCTGAACAGACCGGAGTGTTACCAGCTGGAACCATTCCAACCACAGTGCTACCGGCTCTGGTGGAGCAGGTGGATAATGCCACCGGACTTCCAGTGGGTCCAACTCTTCCTACTGAGGTTAATGAAACTAATGTGGACGAGCAACAAGAGCAAGTCCATGGAGACGATACTGGGTCGTCCAACGTTGGTGCTGGGAGTGGCCAGAATGTTGATGCAAACAATGTTCGGGTCACTGGTGCCGAGGAGGTCATTGAGCCGACCATAAGGGGCTTGGTGGAGGCTATGCAGGTCATGGGAGCTCAGATAGCCTCCTTGACACAGGCGTTCACACCATTGGTGAACTCGTCCGTGGGACAGGCTAATCCCCCGGTTCGGGTTGCTGCTGGAGTGACTGATGTTGGTGCTGGCCGTGTGGCTGAGGTGATTGAGATAGACCCACCGGTCAGGCCAGTGCATGGTATGGACTACCTGAAGGTGCTGGAGCATATCTCCAAGTTGGGAACCAAACACTTTGCTGGAAGTGTTGATCCTATGGAGGCGGACGAGTGGAGAACCAGGTTGGTTCGGAACTTCAAGTCCACACGTTGTCCTGAGGACTACCAGAAGGACATAGCAGTACACTTCCTGGAGGGAGATGCACATAACTGGTGGTTAGCTTTGGACAAGCGTACCAATGGCACCATTGAGCATTTTGCTGACTTTGAGGTTGAGTTCAACCATAAGTACTTTCCTGCTGAGGCGTGGGATCGTTTGGAGTCCAAGTTCCTGGACTTGACTCAGGGACGGAGGACTGTTCGTGAGTATGAAGAAGAGTTCAACCGACTCAGAAGGTATGTGGGAAGAGAACTGGAGGATGAGAAGGTTCAAGTCCGAAGGTTCATCCGAGGCCTAAGGGTGGAACTTCGAACCTACTGTTCTGTTTGTAAGTTCCACACGGTTTCTGAGTTGGTTGAGAGGATGGCCTTGCTGGAGACCAACCTCACCGAGGAGGGTAAGCAGAAGCTGAAGAGTGTGGTGGTATCCTCGGGTCAGAGTGGTGACAAGAAGAGGAAGAGGGACTCGACCGAGGAGGGTAAAACCTCAAGTGGTAGGTCAGAGTGCCCTAAGTGTGGACGATACCACGGTGGAGAGTGCTGGAAGGCCATGGGTGCCTGCACTCGATGTGGTAAGATGGATCACTCAGCCAAGGATTGTCCAAGTCCGTTGGGTGAGTCCAGGACCTGTCACCACTGCGGCCAGAAGGGCCACTACCGCAGGGACTGCCCTAAGTTGCAAGGCAACAAAAGTAAGGGACGTGGGGAGGCTAGCAGGCCAGTCCAGGGACGAGGCCAGACCTCAACACCTCGTGTGTATGAGCTATCCAAGGATGTGGATGGGGCTCGGCCTTTCCAAGCGATCACTGGTAACACTCTAGACTACTACTTTTACAATTCCAGTAGAATTGCATGGTATGGAACCTAGGATGGATAGATATACTTTGATGGGTCTTGTGTAGGGACCTTAAGTATTGGTGGTGTGGAAACACACACATTATTTGATACTGGAGCTACACATAGTTTTGTGAGTCCAAGTATGATAGGAAAAGGTTTGTTCCAGTATGGAACATGGGATGGTCCTGAACGAGTGAGTGCGGCCGGAGGGCAAGTTATGAACTCACTCGGTCTGGTTAAGGACATCCCTGTGGTGATCTTGGATAGGCCGATGCCTATAGATCTGATTGTTGTCCCCCTCAAGCATCATGAAGTGATCTTGGGCATGGACTGGTTGGGAAAGTATCGGGCAACTCTAGATTGTCACCGGGGAAGGGTGCAACTTGAGAATGAGTTTGGACCCCCGATCAAGTACCAAGGAATCAAGCCAACCTCTTGTAGTTTGGTGGTTTCAGCAGTCCAAGTAGAACGGATGCTTGGAAATGGTTGTGAGGCCTTTTTGGCTACCATTTACACTGATGAGGTTGTAGGGGCCTGTGACCCAGAGGGTATACCGTTGGTTCGAGAATTTCAGGATGTGTTTGGGGCACTACAGGGCATTCCCCCTGATAGGGCTGACCCATTCATCATTGAATTGGAACCTGGAACGGCCCCATTATCAAAAAGTCCATATAGAATGGCACCAGCTGAGATGGCAGAGCTGAAGAAGCAACTTGAGGAGTTGCTTGAGAAGGGGTTCATACGCCCTAGTGTATCACCTTGGGGAGCACCAGTCCTATTTGTTAAGAAAAAGGATGGTAGCTTTAGGTTGTGCATTGATTATAGGGGTTTGAACAGGGTGACTGTGAAGAACAAGTACCCTTTACCCAGGATTGATGAGTTGTTGGACCAACTCCGTGGAGCCAAGTGGTTCTCCAAGATTGACCTGGCCTCTGGGTATCATCAGATCCCCATTGCACCAGGTGATGTGAGGAAGACAGCGTTCCGAACTAGGTATGGTCACTATGAGTTTGTGGTCATGCCGTTCGGACTGACCAATGCACCTGCTGCATTCATGAAGATGATGAACGGCATCTTCAGGGAATACTTGGACGAGTTTGTGATCATCTTCATTGATGATATACTCGTGTATTCCAAGACAAAGGAGAACCATGAAAGACACCTTTGGGCGGTGTTGGGCCGCCTGAGAGAACAGAAGCTCTTTGCTAAGCTAAGCAAGTGTAGCTTTGGCAGAAGAGCATTGGGTTCCTTGGGCATGTGGTGTCTGATAAAGGAGTCTCAGTGGATCAAGATAAGATCAAATGTATCCAGGAATGGCCACAGCCAAAGAATGCTACGGAAGTGAGAAGCTTCTTAGGGTTGGCTGGTTATTACAGGAAATATGTCAAGGGGTTCTCGAGCATAGCTCAACCTATGACTAAGCTGACAGGCAAGGACGTGAGGTTCACATGGTCTGAGGAGTGTGCGAAAAGTTTTGCAGCACTCAAGAACATGTTGACTAATGCACCTGTCCTGGTGTTGCCTGAGGCTGATCAGCCTTATGTGGTGTATACGGATGCATCCATAACTGGTCTTGGTTGTGTTTTGACACAACATGGGAAGGTGATAGCCTATGCTTCCCGGCAGCTAACGAAGCATGAGGGTAACTATCCAACCCATGATTTGGAGATGGCTGCAGTAGTATTTGCATTAAAGATATGGAGATCATATCTTTATGGTGCCAGGGTGCAAATACTCACAGACCATAAGAGCTTGAAGTACATATTCACTCAGCCTGAGTTAAACTTAAGGCAGAGGAGATGGATGGAGTTTGTTGCAGATTATGATCTGGACATAGCTTATCATCCTGGGAAAGCTAACCTAGTGGCTGATGCTTTGAGCCGCAGAAGGGCTGAAGTGTCATCTGAGAGGGAGGCGGATGAACTGGAAGGGATGATCAGGTCCTTGAACCTCAATACCTTGGTTGGTTCAGATGAGCCACTGGGGTTGGAGGCGGTGAACCAGGCCGATCTCCTGACCTGGATCAGGCAAGCTCAGGGCCTGGATGAAAATCTAAAGAAGGTAGCCGCCAATGACAAGACTGAGTACCAGACAACTGACAATGGTACCATCTTGGTCAATGGTAGGGTCAGTGTTCCTAATGATAAGGAACTCAAAGAAGAGATTATGAGACAGGCTCATAAGTCCAAGTTTTCAATTCATCCTGGACTGAACAAAATGTATAGGGATCTGAAAAGGTACTACCATTGGGTGAGGATGAAATCTGATGTTGCAGAGTGGGTGGCTAAGTGTCCCACTTGTCAACTGGTGAAGGCAGAACATCAGGTTCCCAGTGGTCTACTTCAGAACCTACCCATACCAGAATGGAAATGGGATCACATCACAATGGATTTTGTGACTGGATTTCCCACGACCAGGAATAAGAAAGATGCGGTATGGGTTGTGGTTGATCGGCTGACCAAGTCGGCTCATTTCCTACCCATCAAGAAGGGGATGGGGTCGACAGGATAGTGCAAGTGTACCTAGACGAGATAGTGAGGTTGCATGGTGTTCCAGCAAGCATTGTCTCGGACAGGGATCCAAGATTTACATCTTATTTCTGGCAGGCTTTCCAAAAGGCCTTGGGAACCAGAGTGAATATGAGCACATCTTATCATCCTCAAACGGATGGGCAGTCTGAAAGGACAATCCAAACCTTAGAGGATATGCTAAGGGCATGTGTGTTAGACTGGGGAGAGTCTTGGGAAAAACACTTACCCTTAGTGGAGTTTGCTTATAATAACAGCTTCCATACAAGCATTGGTATGTCGCCATATGAGGCTTTGTATGGTAGGCCGTGCAGGACACCCCTATGCTGGACCCAAGTGGGGGAGCGTAGCATGTTGGGTCCTGAGATTGTAGAACAGACCACTGAGAAGATCAGGATGGTCAAAGAGAAGATGAAAGAGGCGCAGGACCGCCAAAAGAGCTATGCAGACAAGCGTAGGAAACATCTTGAGTTTGAGGTCAATGACCTGGTGTATCTCAAGATGATTACCTTTAAGGGTAGGACCAGGATTTCTGGACGAAAGAAACTGGACCCTAGGTACTTGGGTCCATTCAGGATCATAGAGAGAGTGGGTGCAGTGGCATACAAGTTGGACTTGCCATCAGCAATGGATGCATACCACAATGTGTTCCATGTATCCCAACTCCGGAAATGCTTGTCTGAACAAGACATTGTCTTGCCCGAGGTTCCTGCTGACCTTGGTAAAGACCTGACTTTGGAAACCTTGCCGGTTCGGATTGTGGATCGGTCAGAGAAAGCTATGAGAAAGAAGACAGTTCCCATGATCAAAGTGGTGTGGGATT
Source organism: Brassica napus (assembly GCF_020379485.1). Lineage (NCBI taxonomy): Eukaryota > Viridiplantae > Streptophyta > Magnoliopsida > Brassicales > Brassicaceae > Brassica > Brassica napus. The sequence continues at coordinate 7,358 of NW_026014665.1, forward strand.
ACAATGGTAAAGACCTCATCACTTGCCCCATGAACAGGCATGACTTGCTAGCGAATGGGCACCATCGGCCAAGGGTTGTCCCCTTTCGGCCACTTGCATCCCTTCGCCCTTTCTGATTGGGTTTGGGGTCGGCCACAAGCCCAACCCACGCCCCAAGCCTCCTGGACTTAGCCCATGGCCTTGTCCTAAGACCCAACAGCCCATGGCCTCATGGCCGGACCTCACAGCCCGCCACTGACCCGGACCCGGACCATCGGCCTAAAGCCCGGACAGTCTGTCTAGTTGAGATGAGCTGACTCTCAGCTGCCTCAGCTGAGTGAGCTAGTAGTCCAGCTAGTGGAGCTGACCTAGTAGGGACTGAGCTGGAGTGAACTGAACCTAGCTTCCTTGAGCTGGCCGAGCTACTCGTCCACTTCGTCCAGCTACCGTCTTACTCGTCCTAGCTGTCTCTTAGCTTGTATAAGGTTAAGTCTAAGTTTCCTTATGTCCTTAACCTTCTTTCTCGACCATGGACTGCTTGCCTTGATGTCCTAGGACTGGCTTGCACGTTTCCTCGAACCATGGCCGTCCCAACAATCCTACTCAGGATTGGGGGCGTGACAAGTGTTCCTGGTGTGTTTAGGCGTGTGATCAAGAGGATGGATTTGAGGCAGAAAGACAAGGAGAAGGCAAAGGAGAAAGAGAAGGAAGTCGCCCCTGGAGACCGAACTCCTAAGGTGAGAGGTGTGGCCAAGAGTAACCGGACAAGGCCACGGATGATGGCCGTGACCAGAAATGGACCGTGGTAAGGGAAAAGCACCATGAGGACCGCGGCCATGGGAAGATGTGTGGTGATTGGGTTGATTCTGAAAATTGTGTAATTATTGTCGCCTATTGTGCAACCTGTGAACTTATGCGATTCTAGTGTGTGATCTATTTATTAGGATGATGAATTATGTATGAACCTTGGTTATTATCTATGAAATATCTATTTGCCCTAGTCGATGTTGGATTGTTTAAGTGTGAATGTTGGAACCTCAAAACTCTGAAAAAGACTTAGAATTATTTAACACTTGAACTTGAATATGTAAATGAAACTGGTTGCATTGTTTGGTGAGGCCGCGGTCTGGTTGGATTGGGGAATCCAGGATCAGGTCTTACATCATCAGTGGTGAAAACCTACCACAGGGTCGTTCATAACTCCCCTTGCACTTCCATGAAACTGCCTTCCTACACACATCTGCCATTAAGGCTGTCTTGGCCTTTGGGAATGAATTCCGGTCATCTACCTTCTCTCCTCACCATTTGCGTGTGTTCTCAGGCCCTGGAGGATGCTTTGGGTGATAACCTCACGGATCAAAAGCCACCAGAAAGTCGTTCATAACTTTCCCCTTGATCTCTCCCAAAACTGCCTCTTTATGGTCTTGGATTGGGTATCCGACCAACTCCCTGTCTTTTATCTGTGTTTTCTTTGTGTTTCAGGGTGTAGGAGGAAGCCCTGGCGTGCCTGCAAAGGCACGGACTTGCCTGCCTTTTATAGAAGAAGGGGCAGTTACTTTTCCAAAGGTTGCACCCTTACGATATCATTTCTGGCCATTGATTTAATCAATGGTCCAGATCACACCCTTTCGCCTCAAGCAGTTACCAGACGTCCTGGAACTGTCAAACCACTCCTGGACATGTCCAAAAACAAGCCCACACGGATTGCCGAAGCTCCTGGCTCAATCCCAAGAGCCAATCAGCCCATCGGTACACACAGGTCGCCCACATGGCCCGACCACTATCCAGACCCGGCCCAACTGCCCATGACTTGAACACTCAGTCCAGCTGAGTTGAGCTGATCCCCAGCTGACCCAGCTGAGTGAGCTAGACCATCCAGCTCAGGGAGCTGACCTACACTTCAGTGAGCTACATTGAGCTGCACTACACTTCACCTAGCTGGTCGAGCTTGCTTACTGCATCGCCCAGCTGTTATTGTCATGTCCCCGATCCTAGATAGGATCGGCCGGACGGGCCATGGTGCGGGGAGACGCACCAGTCAGGTCATTAGACCTTGAGACAAGCGTATCATGGCCCTGAATGAAGGTTAAGGGCATCAGTCAGCTGAGACTTAACCAGGATACGATGGAAACAAGGGTAAAGGAGCTGGGTGAGTGTTTAGGCAGCTGGACGAGTGTTGGTTTGAGTTCAATCAGCTCGGTTCAGCTGGTATTCAGTTCACCATGATCTGTTCAGCTCACAGGAGCTGGTGGGCTAGCTCAATCAGCTGGGAACAGCTGGAGGTCAGCTCAATCCAGTGAACGGTGCGTTCTGGTTCGGATCAGTGTGGGCGAGTCCGAGACGGTTACTGGGCGAGCCGATGGTCCGGGTGCAGGACGGTTCGACCAAATGGGTCTTAGGCTTGGGACAGGGAGCGGGCAAGCTCCCAGAGTGTGAGCTGAGGCTCAGTGATCGATTTGCCAAAGGAAGAAAAGGGGAGAAACCGCCAAGGGGCGGTTATGGGACGGTTATGGGACGGTTTTGGGAAGAAGGGATGGGATTTTGGTAACTGTTTGCCCAGGCGGTTGGGGACAGTTTAAATCGTCCTCTCTCTCTCTCATTTCTTATCATTCTGGTCGGTTTTTACTCATTCCACACAGAGAGAAACACAGAGAAAATTCAAGAGAGAAAGAGAGACACAAACCTTGGATCGGCCGATTTGATCCAAGAGATTGTTCTTGAGTGTTCCTGGTGTGTTTGGGCGTGTGATCAAGAGGATGGATTTGAGACAGAAAGACAAGGAGAAGGCAAAGGAGAAAGAGAAGGAAGTCGCCCCTGGAGACCGAACTCCTAAGGTGAGAGGTGTGGCCAAGAGTAACCGGATAAGGCCGCGGGTGATGGCCGTGTGAACCTGGCCGGTTTGGATCGATTGGTCACTCCTTACTCTGACTTCTTCTACTCTGTTTCTTCATATATGTTGTGCTATGGAATGTTTTATATTGTTACAGGAAAGGATTCATTGATCCTAAGGCCTTGGCCTGATCAAATTCCCATGAAAGTCCCTTGTTCTTGTGTGGGCTGTTCATGGCCGAGATCACTATGATCTGAGCCGATTCTTTTGAATCTGATTATGGGAATATTTTTCTTCTGAATTATCATGAGTTTTCATGAATTTTATTTGGTATTTGGATCTCTTTTTAAAGGGGTCAGATTTGACATTTTTGATGATTGTTCTTGACTAGATTGGATCCGACCATGCAATGTGATTTGATTCTTGTTTTGTAATCTAACCTTGTGATTGTGTGTTTGTTTGTGTTGGATCCAGGACCAGAAATGGACCGTGGTAAGGGAAAAGCACCATGAGGACCGCGGTCATGGGAAGATGTGTGGTGATTGGGTTGATTCTGAAAATTGTGTGATTATTGTAGCCTATTGTGCAACTTGTGAACTTATGCGATTCTAGTGTGTAATCTATTTATTAGGATGATGAATGATGTATGAACCTTGGTTAATATCTATGAAATATCTATTTGCATTAGTTGTTGCTTGATTGTTTAAGTGTGAATGTTGGAACCTCAAAACTCTGAAAAAGACTTAGAATTATTTAACACTTGAACTTGAATATGAAAGATGGAATTGGTTGCATTGTTTGGTGAGGCCGCGGTCTGGTTGGATTGAGGCATCCAGGATCGGGTCTTACACTTCCCGTGGACTGTTTGGGTGAATTTATCCCACGTGGGCTGTCTGTTCAGTACACACACGACGTCTGTGGGTGTCCGTCAGCACACACAGGATGTCCGTCTGTGTCCGTCAGCACACACAGGATGTCTGTGGCTGTCCGTGTGTGTCCATCAGCACACACAGGACGTCCGTGGCTGTCCATCAGTACACGTATCAGGACGTTGGTCCTTGGACTCAGCACGCTAACCCTTCCCGTGGACTGTTTGGGTAATTTTGGCCCAAGTGTCCGCCAGCACACACAGGACGTCTGTGGCTGTCCAACAGCAGACACAGGACGTCTGTGGCTGTCCGTGTGTGTCCGTCAGCACACACAAGACGTCCGTTGCTGTGCGTGTGTGTCAGTCAGCATACACAGGACATCTGTGGCTGTCCATCAGTACACATATCAGCACGTTGGTCCTTGGACTCAGCATGCTAACCCTTCCCGTGGACGGTTGGGGTGATTTTGGCCCAATGGGCTGTCTGTTCAGTACACACAGGAAGTCTGTGGGTGTCCGCCAGCACACACAGGACGTCCGTGGCTGTCCGTGTGTGTCCGTGTGTGTCCTTCTGTGTCGGTCAGCACACACAGGTCGTCTGTGGCTGTTCATCAGTACACATATCAGCACGTTGGTCCTTGGACTCAGGACGCTGGCCCTCCCCGTGGACTGTTTGGATGATTTTGGCCCACGTGGGCTGTCTGTTCAGTACACACAGGACGTCTGTGGGTGTTTGTCAGCACACACAGGACGTCTGTGGGTGTCCGTCAGCACACATAGGATGTCTGTGGTTGTCCGTCAGCACACACAGGACATCCGTGTGTGTTCGTCAGCACACACAGGATGTTCGTGGCTGGCCTTGTGTGTCCGTGTGTGTCCGTCAGCACACACAAGACATCTGTGGCTGTCCATCAGTACACATATCAGCACGCTGGTCCTTGGACTCAGCACGCTGACCCTTCCCATGGACTGTTTGGGTGATTTTGGCCTAAGTGGGCTGTCTGTTCTGTACACACAGAACGTCCGTTGGTGTCCGCCACACAAAGGACGTCTGTGGCTGTCTGTGTGTGTCCGTCTGTGTCCGTGTTTGTCCGTCAGCACACACAGGACGTTCGTGGCTGTCCATCAGTACACATATCATCACGCTGGTCCTTGGACTCAGCATGCTGGCCCTTCCCGTGGACTGTTCGGGTGATTTTAGCCCACGTGGGCTGTCTGTTCAGTACACACAGGACGTCCGTGGCTGTCCGTGTGTGTCCATGTGTGTCCGTCAGCACACACAGGATGTTCGTGGCTGTCCATCAGTACACATATGAGCACGCTGGTCCTTGGACTCAGCACGCTGACCCTTCCCGTGGACTGTTTGGGTGATTTTGGCCTAAGTGGGCTGTCTGTTCAGTACACACAGAACGTCTATTGGTGTCCGCCAGCACAGACAGGACGTCTGTGGCTGTCCGTAGCTGTCCATCAGCAGACACAGGACGTCTGTGGCAGTTCGTGTGTGTCCGTGTGTGTCCGTCAGCACACACAAGACGTCTGTGGCTGTCCGTGTGTGTCCGTATGTGTCTGTCAGCACACAAAGGACGTCCGTGGCTTTCCATCAGTACACATATCAGCACGTTGTTCCTTGGACTCAGCACGCTGACCCTTCCCGTGGACTGTTTGGGTGATTTTGGTCCACGTGGGCTGTCTGTTCAGTACACACAGGACGTCCGTGGGTGTCCGCCAGCACACAAAGGACGTTCGTGGCTGTCCGTGTGTGTCCGTCAGGACACACAGGATGTTCGTGGCTGTCCATCAGTACACATATCAGCACGCTGATCCTTGGATTCAGCATGCTGGCCCTTCCCGTGGACTGTTCGGGTGATTTTAGCCCACGTGGGCTGTCTGTTCAGTACACACACAACGTCTGTGGGTGTCCGCCAGCACACACAGGACGTCCGTGTGTGTCCTTCAGCACACACAAGACGTCTGTGGCTGTCCATGTGTGTCCATCAGCATACACAGGACGTCCGTGGCTGTCCATCAGTACACATATCAGGACGTTGGTCCTTGGACTCAGCACGCTAACCCTTCCCGTGGACTGTTTGGGTAATTTTGGCCCAAGTGTCCGCCACCACACACAGGACGTCTGTGGCTGTCTGTGGCTGTCCATCAGCAGACACAGGACGTTTGTGGCTGTCCGTGTGTGTGGGTCAGCACACACATGACGTCCGTGGGTGTCCGCCAGCACACACAGGACGTCCGTGGCTGTCCGTGGCTATCCGGCAGCACACACAGGACATCTGTGGGTGTCCGTCAGCACACACAGAACGTCTATGGGTGTCCGTCAGCACACATAGGACATCCGTGTGTGTTCGTCAGCACACACAGGACGTTCGTGGCTGGCCTTGTGTGTCCGTGTGTGTCCGTCAGCACACACAGGACGTCTGTGGCTGTCCATCAGTACACATATCAGCACGCTGGTCCTTGGACTCAGCATGCTGGCCCTTCCCGTGGACTGTTCGGGTGAAATTGGCCGACGTGGGCTGTCTGTTGAGTACACACAGGACGTCTGTGGGTGTCCGTCAGCACACACAGGACGTCCGTGTGTGTCCGCCAGCACACACAGGACGTCTGTGGCTGTCCGTGTGTGTCTGTGTGTGTCCATCAGCACACACAGGACGTCTGTGGCTGTCCATCAGTACACATATCAGCAAGTTGGTCCTTGGACTCAGCACACTGACCCTTCCCGTGGACTGTTTGGGTGATTTTGGCCTAAGTGGGCTGTCTGTTCAGTACACACAGAACGTCCGTTGGTGTCCGCCAGCACACATAGGACGTCTGTAGCTGTCTGTGGCTGTCCATCAGAAGACACAGGATGTCCGTGGCTGTCCGTGTGTGTCCGTGTGTGTCCGTCAGCACACACAGGACGTCTGTGGCTGTCCGTGTGTGTCCATATGTGTCCGTCAGCACACAAAGGACGTCAGTGGCTTTCCATCAGTACACATATCAGCACGTTGGTCCTTGGACTCAGCACGCTGCCCTTCCCGTGGACTGTTTGGGTGATTTTGGTCCACGTGGGCTGTCTGTTTAGTACACACATGACGTCTGTGGGTGTCCGCCAGCACACAAAGGACGTTTGTGGCTGTCCGTGTGTGTCCATCAGCACACACAGGACGTTTGTGGTTGTCCATTAGTACACATATCAGCACGCTGATCCTTGGATTAAGCATGCTGGCCCTTCCCGTGGACTGTTCGGGTGATTTTAGCCCACGTGGGCTGTCTGTTCAGTACACAAACAATGTCTGTGGGTGTCCGTCAGCACACACAGGACGTCCGTGTGTGTCCGTCAGCACACACAGGACGTCTTTGGCTGTCCGTGTGTGTCCATCAGCACACACATGACGTCTGTGGCTGTCCATCAGTACACATATCAGGACGTTGGTCCTTGGACTCAGCACGCTAACCCTACCCGTGGACTGTTTGGGTAATTTGGCCCAAGTGTCCGCCAGCACACACAGGACGTCTGTGGCTGTCTGTGGCTGTCCATCAGCAGACACAGGATGTCTGTGGCTGTCCGTGTGTGTCCGTCAGCACACACATGATGTCTGTGGGTGTCCGCCAGCACACACAGGACGTGCCTGGCTGTCCGGCAGCACACATAGGACGTCTGTGGGTGTCCGTCAGCACACACAGGACTTCTGTTGGTGTCCGTCAGCACACACAGGACGTCCGTGTGTGTTCGTCAGCACACACAGGACGTTTGTGGCTGGCCTTGTGTGTCCGTGTGTGGCCGTCAGCACACTCAGGACATCTGTGGCTGTCCATCAGTACACGTATCAGCACGCTGGTCCTTGGACTCAGCACGCTGGCCCTTCCTGTGGACTATTCGGGTGAAATTGGCCGACGTGGGCTGTCTGTTGAGTACACACAGGACGTCTGTGTGTGTCCATCAGCACACACAGGACGTCCGTGTGTGTCCGTCAGTACACATATCAACACGTTGGTCCTTGGACTCAGCACACTGACCCTTCCCGTGGACTGTTTGGGAGATTTTGGCCTAAGTGGGCTGTCTGTTCAGTACACACAGAACGTCTGTTGGTGTCCGCCAGCACCCATAGGACGTCTGTGGCTGTCTGTGGCTGTCCATCAGCAGACACAGGACGTCCGTGGCTGTCCGTGTGGGTCCGTGTGTGTCCGTCAGCACACACAGGACGTCCGTGGCTGTCCGTGTGTGTCTGTATGTGTCCGCCAGCACGCACAGGACGTTCGAGGCTGTCCATCAGTACACATATCAGCACACTGGTCCTTGGACTCAGCATGCTGGCCCTTCCCATGGATTTGTTCGGGTGATTTTAGCCCACGTGGGCTGTCTGTTCATGTTGCAGGCTGGGAAGCTGGGTCGATGAGATGGATGGTCGATGGGTTGATCTTATCGGTAAGGATGAAGACCGGATGGAAAGATGGTGAAGATGGACGACTTGCTGTTCCTTTTAATCCAATCTAACCTGGAAACAATGAAGAACAATGGGTTTATGAATAATTAAAATAAGAACAGAAACTGAAAAGATAAAGGGATGGAAAGATTGATGAATAGTTGTTTGAAGATGGAAGATGGATAGATGATGTTGGATAGAAGATGATTGACTCTCTCAATCCGTGGGTTTGATTGACTCTCTCAATCTGGAATAACACTGGCTGTTGAATCACTCAAACAACCTATGCTAGACGAATCAATAGAACACAAGAATCACTCAAGTATCCTAAAGACAGATTTCTATTCAAAGACTCTCTTTGACAAAAATAAACAAACTGAATATTATTTCTTAAGGATTGAAAGGTGAATCTAAAGTATACAAATGGGTCTGCTTATATAGAGCATGACCTCAGACAAAGACCAAACGGTCACAAAAAAGAAAGGAAACAAAAACTAAACAAGGAAACCGATAAACTAGCCGTTAGGAGAATTTCTTGGTTCCAATGGCTTTCTTCAAGGGATTTGATTCTGGTTTTGTATCTGGACGGTTTGAGGCTGTAAGTGAGCTTCTTGGGAACTTCTTTACTGAAGAAATATGTATAGAAGTCGTGCCAATCTTGATGGTAAAAGAGCTGTTAAGAATTGATGGCTTTTGACTCCAAAAATGGCAAGTATGGTCTTGTTTGATTCTGAATAATCTGATGGATGTTGGTGCACTGTAAGAACGTCTCTGACTCTCCTGGACGTTTGGATTGGTCTCCTGAATGGTTAGATGTCTCTCCTGGTCGCCAATGTCTGGTTTGCAATTGATTGAACCGGTCAGCTTCCAAATAAGGCAAGTGCAGAACTGGTTTGTCCGGTTTTCAGAAATTGATCATAACTCCATATTTCCGTGGACTTTTCTTCCCATTCTTGGCTTGTTGGAAAGCTAAGAGATCCTTCTTGAAGTCCAAGCTTTGGTTTGGGTCGGAACGCTTCTTTGTTGGGCTTGAAACCACTTCTAAACTCGGATACTCGCAGATGGACGGGATGGAGAACCTCCGGTTTGTAAAATTCATATCTTCCTTGTCCGAGTATCTTTGATGATGATTCCAATTGGGATTGACTCCTTGTTGAGCATAGAGTGCAGGAAATTTAGTTTCATGGACAATGTCTTCCTGGTTGGTGAGATACGCCGTTTTGATTGAACACATATCCTGGTGAGTCTTTGGATTAGCTGTTTGGTGCAACTGGTTGGCTTCTGGTTCAGGTACTGATTTGATGACCGCATCATACCCTCTCCCTTGAAAAAGTTTCGACCTCGAAACTGGATAATCTGCACCAAGATAGAGCAAGTTAGGTTTCATCCTCTTTTGAGATTCTAGGACCTTACCTTGGTATTTGATGGGTTTAATCTTTGATGGCACATCTGGTGGCTCTTCTTTGAGTAGGAACGACAAGGCTACTCCTCTGTTTTGGTCTGGAACTCTGCTGGGTGGTGTCTTATCTTCTGGAACGTCTAGGATCAAGAGGTTGCTGATGACAACTTCTTTATTTCTTTTGGCATGTAAACACTTTGTGATCTCCTTGCGTTGATCATCAATGTGATGCTTAGCCTCTGCCCCTGAAATAAATTCAACACTTTTGGCAGGAAACAAGTGGATTATATCTGGGTTTGAAAATTTATAAATAAGACAAGTAAAGTTCAGATTTACCCAAATGGTTTTAGCTAGTTGAAGGATGTTTTGCTCTTTGGCAGCTTGTTTGCTTTTGATGCTTCTTGCGTCTCCTTCAACGTTTTGTGGACAAGTCAGGTGCTGTCCCTGGTTCTCTTCCATCCTTTTACCATGGCTTGGTCGTCCATCACCTTGTCTTATCCCTGGATCAAAACTCTTTGGCAAAGACAAGTGCATAAATCTAGAATTTGAAAGTTTTAATGGAACAAGACTATCAGTTCTTTTATTTAAATCAAGTGATGTACCTAATATCAGAACTGGTGTCCTTTGTCTTTGGGCCGTGCACTTCTTCTGAGTTCCTAAACCTGTCTCAAAATCCTTTGGGAAAGACAAGTGCATCAATGTTGTCAAGGAGTAAGAAAGAACACACTGATCTAAAGTAAAACTTACTTTGAGTTTTGGTTCTAGAAAAATCAATGGTTCTGGTTTTATCTTCCAATTGTGGAGTGGCTCAGGAATGATCTCATGAACTTGGACTTCTCTTGGAGTGGCCTCAGAAACTCTGGTACATTCAGTCGTGGCCTCACTTTCTTGTGGTTCACTCTTTCTTGTATAACTTTGGCTTGGATTCTGCCTCCATTTGTTGGAAATATTATCCCCATTACTCTTTTGGATCCTATGTTCCAAACTTGGGCTTCCTGTACCATGAACACACAAATTAGCTTTACTAATTATATCTTGATGTTGGATCATACCTGGTGTAGTGCTGGTCGGATTGGGCAGTATGGATGCCTCGGAATTGATCTCCTTAAGGAACATGTGTTTCCTTATGTCTTGAGCTTTGTCCTGGTCCATCTCAATAATTTCTCCTGGTGGTTCTTCTTCAATGGACTCATGCTCCTTAGGACCTGTATTAACACTTTTTGGCATAGACAAGTGCATTATACAAGCATTGGAAACCAACAAATCAGACTGAATTAAACTATCACTTATTTTTGATATTTCAGTTTTCTCTCCTAGTGATATTTCTTTCAATTTCTTAGATGGACAAACAGCAGCAAAGTGTCCACGTCTATGACATCTATAACATGTCTGATCTTTTAAATTTTTAGAGTTAGAGGACTTACCTTGGCTTCTTATGTTCTCTTGTTGGTTGGAAGTTTCTTTGGTCCTTTGACATACTTCTTGTATCCCTTGTGATTCCATCAAAAGTGTAGGGATTGGTCTCTCTTGAAACTTCTCTGTTTGGGACGACCTCATAGCTCCTTTGTGAAGTGTAGGGACACTTGATGTCACCTTCTTGGGCTTAAGGCCGTGAGCACTCATAGGCATAGAAGCAGATTCTGGTTTTAAGCTAGACACCTCTTTCCTTGATGTTGCTTGGTGATGGTGCTTTGATGTGGTGCTTGTCCAGCCTTGATACTTCTTGGCTGGAGAAAGTTTCTCAACCTCCTCTGCCTTCTTTGAAGTGGACAATGACTTCCTTGGATCAGGACAGTGGGCGTGACTCTTATCAGCAGCTGGTCTTGCCTTTGGTGTTGACATTGAACTCCACCGATTTTCTTGGTACATAGGCCTTGTGAGAACTTTGTTGCTGGCCCTGAGCTTCCTTACAAACTCCTTATACATGCGTGCCTTAAGATCTCCCCAATTGAGTACTGGATTAGAGTAGTAGGTCTGGGCATCTTCTTGTTCCCACCAAGTGTAAGCTTTTCCAATAAGCATATCAAGGGCATATGATAGCTTATCTTCCTTTGGGATGTTCTTTGCTCGCAGCCACTGCTTCATATCATCCTCCCATCTTAAATAGACTCCAGGGTCCATGCTAGAACCTGAAAAGACTAGATAATCAGGTGTGTTCCCACGTTCTGTTCTGGATTGCTTCTTTGTGGCAGCTGGTGTTGATTGTGCTTTTCTAGCTGTGGTGGATTTGGATCGGCCTGGTACTTTGTATGGAGTAACTCCATAGCTGGCTGGCGTCAGTGATTTCTTGAGAGGATTGCAAGCCTGGGTAGGATGTGGATCACATTCATCTTCCTCTCCCATACTGATTTCAGAATCAGTGTCAATGCTCCATGATTTGTTTTCTCGGCAACCTCCTTTCTTGTAAAATCTTGTGTTGCCTTGAGAGTGGTCTGGTGGTTTAGGTTCAGGACTTTCTTCACCAGGGTCGTCTCCATACTCTGAACTAGAGTATTCATCAGCAGAACACGATCTTTCACAGCCATCCTCCTTACTGGACCATGCTTGGTCGGTTTCGTCGATATCGGAACATTGGCTTGAATCAAAAGAGTCTTCTTCTTCTGAGTAATACTCCATGGCGTCTCTTCTGTCTTTTCTTAATGTTTACCTTGCACAAACAGATAAAAGAACAATCAATTTGTGGCTAGACAAACAAAGGAAAGAATAATGAGCAAAATGGAAACTTATTAATTTTTTTTTTTTTTTTTGAAAAGTTTGAAAACAAGAATGGAAAATTCCTTCTTTTTTTTTTTTTAATATATATCAGAAGCAGCACGAAATATATTTAAAATAAACAAAGAAACAAGTTTTTATTTTGGTTTTCAGATTAATGGAAACACAGAACACTTTTTTTTTTAATGCAAATAAATCGAAAAAGGAAACTAGGAAATGAACTAATGAAAAAAAGACTAAATGGTTTTTTTTATATATATATATATTTAAATGCACAATATAACTACTATATGGTATGCACGAAATGGGCATGAAACAATATATGAGATTTTTTTTTTTTTTAAATTTAAATGATGCAACATAAATGAGAAAAATTCAAAATGAGAGATTTTATGGTATGCAAAATTAAATATGGAAAGGGGAGCTGGGGGAAATGAATGCAAACAACTAAACTAATATGTTAAAGGAATTTCGTGGATCAAACTAACAAAACTCTTTCTCTTTTTTTAATTTTCTTTTCTCAAGAACACAAAATGCAGAAATTCAAACTTGAAGCAAATAACAATTTTTATGGTTTTTTTTTTTTTATAAATGAAAACTAGCAAGGAATGAAAAGAACAAGTATAGATATGGATTGATATCACCTGATATAGGAGCTTTATGCTCTGATACCAAATGTTGCAGGCTGGGAAGCTGGGTCGATGAGATGGATGGTCGATGGGTTGATCTTATCGGTAAGGATGAAGACCGGATGGAAAGATGGTGAAGATGGACGACTTGCTGTTCCTTTTAATCCAATCTAACCTGGAAACAATGAAGAACAATGGGTTTATGAATAATTAAAATAAGAACAGAAACTGAAAAGATAAAGGGATGGAAAGATTGATGAATAGTTGTTTGAAGATGGAAGACGGATAGATGATGTTGGATAGAAGATGATTGACTCTCTCAATCCGTGGGTTTGATTGACTCTCTCAATCTGGAATAACACTGGCTGTTGAATCACTCAAACAACCTATGCTAGACGAATCAATAGAACACAAGAATCACTCAAGTATCCTAAAGACAGATTTCTATTCAAAGACTCTCTTTGATAAAAATAAACAAACTGAATATTATTTCTTAAGGATTGAAAGGTGAATCTAAAGTATACAAATGGGTCTGCTTATATAGAGCATGACCTCAGACAAAGACCAAACGGTCACAAAAAGAAAGGAAACAAAAACTAAACAAGGAAACCGATAAACTAGCCGTTAGGAGAATTTCTTGGTTCCAATGGCTTTCTTCAAGGGATTTGATTCTGGTTTTGTATCTGGACGGTTTGAGGCTGTAAGTGAGCTTCTTGGGAACTTCTTTACTGAAGAAATATGTATAGAAGTCGTGCCAATCTTGATGGTAAAAGAGCTGTTGAGAATTGATGGCTTTTGACTCCAAAAATGGCAAGTATGGTCTTGTTTGATTCTGAATAATCTGATGGATGTTGGTGCATTGTAAGAACGTCTCTGACTCTCCTGGACGTTTGGATTGGTCTCCTGAATGGTTAGATGTCTCTCCTGGTCGCCAATGTCTGGTTTGCAATTGATTGAACCGGTCAGCTTCCAAATAAGGCAAGTGCAGAACTGGTTTGTCCGGTTTTGAGAAATTGATCATAACTCCATATTTCCGTGGACTTTTCTTCCCATTCTTGGCTTGTTGGAAAGCTAAGAGATCCTTCTTGAAGTCCAAGCTTTGGTTTGGGTCGGAACGCTTCTTTGTTGGGCTTGAAACAACTTCTAAACTCGGATACTCGCAGATGGACGGGATGGAGAACCTCCGGTTTGTAAAATTCATATCTTCCTTGTCCGAGTATCTTTGATGATGATTCCAATTGGGATTGACTCCTTGTTGAGCGTAGAGTGCAGGAAATTTAGTTTCATGGACAATGTCTTCCTGGTTGGTGAGATACGCCGTTTTGATTGAACACATATCCTGGTGAGTCTTTGGATTAGCTGTTTGGTGCAACTGGTTGGCTTCTGGTTCAGGTACTGATTTGATGACCGCATCAGTTCAGTACACACACGACGTTTGTCGGTGTCAGTCAGCACACACAGGATGTCTGTGGCTGTCCGTGTGTGTCCATCAGCACACACAAGACGTCCGTGGCTGTCCATCAGTACACATATCAGGACGTTGGTCCTTGGACTCAGCACGCTAACCCTTCCCGTGGACTGTTTGGGTAATTTTGGCCCAAGTGTCTGCCACCACACACAGGACGTCTGTGGCTGTCTGTGGCTGTCCATCAGCAGACACAGGACGTCTGTGGCTGTCCGTGTGTGTCGGTCAGCACACACATGACGTCCGTGGGTGTCCGGCAGCACACACATGACGTTTGTGACTGTCCGTGGCTGTCCGGCAGCACACACAGGACGTCTGTGGGTGTCCGTCAGCACACATAGGACGTGTGTGGGTGTCCGTCAGCACACACAGGACGTCCGTGTGTGTTTGTCAGCACACACAGGACGTTCGTGGCTGGCCTTGTGTGTCCGTGTGTGTCCGTCAGCACACATAGGACGTCTGTGGCTGTCCATCAGTACACATATCAGCACGCTGGTCCTTGGACTCAGCACGCTGGCCCTTCCCGTGGACTGTTCGGGTGAAATTGGCCGACGTGGGCTGTCTGTTGAGTACACACAGGACGTCTGTGGGTGTCCGTTAGCACACACAGGACGTCCGTGTGTGTCCGCAGCACACACAGGACGTCTGTGGCTGTCCGTGTGTGTCTGTGTGTGTCCATCAGCACACACAGGACGTCTGTGGCTGTCCATCAGTACACATATCAGCACGTTGGTCCTTGGACTCAGCACACTGACCCTTCCAGTGGACTGTTTGGGTGATTTTGGCCTAAGTGGGCTGTCTGTTCAGTACACACAGAACGTCCGTTGGTGTCCGCCAGCACACACAGGACGTCTGTGGCTGTCCGTGGCTGTCCATCAGAAGACACATGACGACCGTGGCTGTCCGTGTGTGTCCGTGTGTGTCCGTCAGCACGCACAGGACGTCTGTGGCTGTCCGTGTGTGTCCGTATGTGTCCGTCAGCACACAAAGGACGTTAGTGGCTTTCCATCAGTACACATATCAGCACGTTGGTCCTTGGACTCAGCACGCTGCCCTTCCCGTGGACTGTTTGGGTGATTTTGGTCCACGTAGGCTGTCTGTTTAGTACACACAGGACGTCTGTGGGTGTCCGCCAGCACACAAAGGACGTCTGTGGCTGTCCGTGTGTGTCCATCAGCACACACAGGACGTTCGTGGCTATCCATTAGTACACATATCAACACGCTGATCCTTGGATTAAGCATGCTGGCTCTTCCCGTGGACTGTTCGGGTGATTTTAGCCCACGTGGGCTGTGTGTTCAGTACACAAACAACGTCTGTGGGTGTCTGTCAGCACACACAGGACGTCCGTGTGTGTCCGTCAGCACACAGAGGACGTCTGTGGCTGTCCGTGTGTGTCCATCAGCACGCACAGGGAGTCCGTGGCTGTCCATCAGTACACATATCAGGACGTTGGTCCTTGGACTCAGCAAGCTAACCCTTCCCGTGGACTGTTTGGGTAATTTTGGCCCAAGTGTCCGCCAGCACACACAGGACGTCTGTGGCTGTCTGTGGCTGTCCATCAGCAGACACAGGACGTCTGTGGCTGTCCGTGTGTGTCCGTCAGCACACACATGATGTCTGTGGGTGTCCGCCAGCACACACAGGATGTCTGTGGCTGTCCGTGTGTGTCTGTGTGTGTCCATCAGCACACACAGGACGTCTGTGGCTGTCCATCAGTACACATATCAGCACGTTGGTCCTTGGACTCAGCACACTGACCCTTCCCGTGGACTGTTTGGGTGATTTTGGCCTAAGTGGGCTGTCTGTTCAGTACACACAGAACGTCCGTTGGTGTCCGCCAGCACACACAGGACGTCTGTGGCTGTCCGTGGCTGTCCATCAGAAGACACAGGACGTCCGTGGCTGTCCGTGTGTGTCCGTGTGTGTCCGTCAGCACACACAGGATGTCTGTGGCTGTCCGTGTATGTCCGTATGTGTCTATCAGCACACAAAGGACGTCTGTGGCTTTTCATCAGTACACATATCAGCATGTTGGTCCTTGGACTCAGCACGCTGCCCTTCCCGTGGACTGTTTGGGTGATTTTGGTCCACGTGGGCTGTCTGTTTAGTACACACAGGACGTCTGTGGGTGTCCGCCAGCACACAAAAGACGTTTGTGGCTGTCCGTGTGTGTCCATCAGCACACACAGGACGTTCGTGGCTGTCCATTAGTACACATATCAGCATGCTGATCCTTGGATTAAGCATGCTGGCTCTTCCCGTGGACTGTTCGGGCGATTTTAGCCCACGTGGGCTGTCTGTTCAGTACACAAACAACGTCTGTGGGTGTCCGTCAGCACACACAGGACGTCCGTGGCTGTCTGTGGCTGTCCATCAACCGACACAGGACGTCTGTGGCTGTCCGAGTGTGTCAGTCAGCACACACATGACGTCTGTGGGTGTCCGCCAGCACACACAGGACGTCTGTGGCTGTTCGTGGCTGTCCGACAGCACACACAGGACGTCTGTGGGTGTCCGTCAGCACACACAGGACCTCTGTGGGTGTCCGTCAGCACACTCAGAACGTCCGTGTGTATTCGTCAGCACACACAGGACGTTCGTGGCTGGCCTTGTGTGTCCGTGTGTGTCCGTCAGCACACACAGGACGTCTGTGGCTGTCCATCAGTACACATATCAGCACGCTGGTCCTTGGACTCAGCACGCTGGCCCTTCCCGTGGACTGTTCGGGTGAAATTGGCCGACGTGGGCTGTCTGTTGAGTATACACAGGACGTCTGTGGGTTCCGTCAGCACACACAGGACGTCCGTGTGTGTCCGTCAGCACACACAGGACGTCCGTGGCTGTCCGTGTGTGTCTGTGTGTCCATCAGCACACACAGGACGTCTGTGGCTGTCCATCAGTACACATATCAGCACGTTGGTCCTTGGACTCAGCACACTGACCCTTCCCGTGGACTGTTTGGGAGATTTTGGCCTAAGTGGGCTGTCTGTTCAGTACACAGAGAACGTCCGTTGGTGTCCGCCAGCACACATAGGACGTCTGTGGCTGTCTGTGGCTGTCCATCATCAGACACAGGACGTCCGTGGCTGTCCGTGTGGGTCCGTGTGTGTCCGTCAGCACACACAGGACGTCCGTGGCTGTCCGTGTGTGTCTGTATGTGTCTGCCAGCACGCACAAGACGTTCGAGGCTGTCCATCAGTACACATATCAGCACACTGGTCCTTGGACTCAGCATGCTGGCCCTTCCCGTGGATTTGTTCGGGTGATTTTAGCCCACGTGGGCTGTCTGTTCAATACACACACGACGTTTGTCGGTGTCAGTCAGCACACACAGGATGTCTGTGGCTGTCCGTGTGTGTCCATCAGCACATACAAGACGTCCGTGGCTGTCCATCAGTACACATATCAGGACGTTGGTTCTTGGACTCAGCACGCTAACCCTTCCCGTGGACTATTTGGGTAATTTTGGCCCAAGTGTCCGCCACCACACACAGGACGTCTGTGGCTGTCTGTGGCTGTCCATCAGAAGACACAAGATGTCTGTGGCTGTCCGTGTGTGTCGGTCAGCACACACATGACGTCCATGGGTGTCCGGCAGCACACACAGGACGTTTGTGACTGTCCGTGGCTGTCCGGCAGCACGCACAGGACGTCTGTGGGTGTCCGTCAGCACACATAGGACGTGTGTGGGTGTCCGTCAGCACACACAGGACGTCCGTGTGTGTTTGTCAGCACACACGGGACGTTCGTGGCTGGCCTTGTGTGTCCGTGTGTGTCCGTCAGCACACACAGGACGTCTGTGGCTGTCCATCAATACACATATCAGCACGCTGGTCCTTGGACTCAGCACGCTGGCCCTTCCCGTGGACTGTTCGGGTAAAATTGGCCGACGTGGGCTGTCTGTTGAGTACACACAGGACGTCTGTGGGTGTCTGTCAGCACACACAGGACGTCCATGTGTGTCCGCCAGCACACACAGGACGTCTGTGGCTGTCCGTGGCTGTCCATCAGAAGACACATGACGTCCGTGGCTGTCCGTGTGTGTCCGTGTGTGTCCGTCAGTACACACAGGACGTCGGTGGCTGTCCGTGTGTGTCCGTATGTGTCCGTCAGCACACAAAGGACGTCAGTGGCTTTCCATCAGTACACATATCAGCACGTTGGTCCTTGGACTCAGCACGCTGCCCTTCCTGTGGAGTGTTTGGGTGATTTTGGTCCACGTAGGCTGTCTGTTTTGTACACACAGGACGTCTGTGGGTGTCCGCCAGCACACAAAGGACGTTTGTAGCTGTCCGTGTGTGTCCATCAGCACACACAGGACGTTCGTGGCTGTCCATTAGTACACATATCAGCACGCTGATCCTTGGATTAAGCATGCTGGCCCTTCCCGTGGACTGTTCGGGTGATTTTAGCCCACGTGGGCTGTCTGTTCAGTACACAAACAACGTATGTGGGTGTCCGTCAGCACACACAGGACGTCCGTGTGTGTCCGTCAGCACACACAGGACGTCTGTGGCTGTCCGTGTGTGTCCATCAGCACACACAGGACGTCCGTGGCTGTCCATCAGTACACATATCAGGACGTTGGTCCATGGACTCAGCACGCTAACCCTTCCTGTGGACTGTTAGGGTAATTTTGGCCCAAGTGTCCGCCAGCACACACAGGACGTCTGTGGCTGTCTGTTCAGTACACAAACAACGCCTGTGGGTGTCCGTCAGCACACAGAGGACGTCCGTGGCTGTCTGTGGCTGTCCATCAACAGACACAGGACGTCTGTGGCTGTCTGTGTGTGTCGGTCAGCACACACATGACGTCCGTGGGTGTCCGCCAGCACACACAGAACGTCCGTGGCTGTCCGTGGCTGTCCGACAGCACACACAGGACGTCTGTGGGTGTCCGTCAGCACAAACAGGACCTCTGTGGGTGTCCGTCAGCACACACAGGACGTCCGTGTGTATTCGTCAGCACACACAGGACGTTCGTGGCTGGCCTTTTGTGTCCGTGTGTGTCCGTCAGCACACACAGGACGTCTGTGGCTGTCCATCAGTACACATATCAGCACGCTGGTCCTTGGACTCAGCACGCTGGCCCTTCCCGTGGACTGTTCGGGTAAAATTGGCCGACGTGGGCTGTCTGTTGAGTACACACAGGATGTCTGTGGGTGTCCGTCAGCACACACAGGACGTCCATGTGTGTCTGCCAGCACACACAGGACGTCTGTGGCTGTCCGTGGCTGTCCATCAGAAGACACATGACGTCCGTGGCTGTCCGTGTGTGTCCGTGTGTCTCCGTCAGCACACACAGGACGTCGGTGGCTGTCCGTGTGTGTCCATATGTGTCCGTCAGCACACACAGGACGTCTGTGGCTGTCCATCAGTACACATATCAGCACGTTGGTCCTTGGACTCAGCACACTGACCCTTCCCGTGGACTGTTTGGGAGATTTTGGCCTAAGTGGGCTGTCTGTTCAGTACACAGAGAACGTCCGTTGGTGTCCGCCAGCACACATAGGACGTCTGTGGCTGTCTGTGGCTGTCCATCATCAGACACAGGACGTCCGTGGCTGTCCGTGTGGGTCCGTGTGTGTCTGTCAGCACACACAGGACGTCCGTGGCTGTCCGTGTGTGTCTGTATGTGTCTGCCAGCACGCACAAGACGTTCGAGGCTGTCCATCAGTACACATATCAGCACACTGGTCCTTGGACTCAGCATGCTGGCCCTTCCCGTGGATTTGTTCGGGTGATTTTAGCCCACGTGGGCTGTCTGTTCAATACACACACGACGTTTGTCGGTGTCAGTCAGCACACACAGGATGTCTGTGGCTGTCCGTGTGTGTCCATCAGCACACACAAGACGTCCGTGGCTGTCCATCAGTACACATATCAGGACGTTGGTTCTTGGACTCAGCACGCTAACCCTTCCCGTGGACTATTTGGGTAATTTTGGCCCAAGTGTCCGCCACCACACACAGGACGTCTGTGGCTGTCTGTGGCTGTCCATCAAAAGACACAAGATGTCTGTGGCTGTCCGTGTGTGTCGGTCAGCACACACATGACGTCCATGGGTGTCCGGCAGCACACACAGGACGTTTGTGACTGTCCGTGGCTGTCCGGCAGCACGCACAGGACGTCTGTGGGTGTCCGTCAGCACACATAGGACGTGTGTGGGTGTCCGTCAGCACACACAGGACGTCCGTGTGTGTTTGTCAGCACACACAGGACGTTCGTGGCTGGCCTTGTGTGTCCGTGTGTGTCCGTCAGCACACACAGGACGTCTGTGGCTGTCCATCAATACACATATCAGCACGCTGGTCCTTGGACTCAGCACGCTGGCCCTTCCCGTGGACTGTTCGGGTAAAATTGGCCGACGTGGGCTGTCTGTTGAGTACACACAGGACGTCTGTGGGTGTCCGTCAGCACACACAGGACGTCCATGTGTGTCCGCCAGCACACACAGGACGTCTGTGGCTGTCCGTGGCTGTCCATCAGAAGACACATGACGTCCGTGGCTGTCCGTGTGTGTCCGTGTGTGTCCGTCAGTACACACAGGACGTCGGTGGCTCTCCGTGTGTGTCCGTATGTGTCCGTCAGCACACAAAGGACGTCAGTGGCTTTCCATCAGTACACATATCAGCACGTTGGTCCTTGGACTCAGCACGCTGCCCTTCCTGTGGAGTGTTTGGGTGATTTTGGTCCACGTAGGCTGTCTGTTTTGTACACACAGGACGTCTGTGGGTGTCCGCCAGCACACAAAGGACGTTTGTAGCTGTCCGTGTGTGTCCATCAGCACACACAGGACGTTCGTGGCTGTCCATTAGTACACATATCAGCACGCTGATCCTTGGATTAAGCATGCTGGCCCTTCCCGTGGACTGTTCGGGTGATTTTAGCCCACGTGGGCTGTCTGTTCCGTACACAAACAACGTATGTGGGTGTCCGTCAGCACACACAGGACGTCCGTGTGTGTCCGTCAGCACACACAGGACGTCTGTGGCTGTCCGTGTGTGTCCATCAGCACACACAGGACGTCCGTGGCTGTCCATCAGTACACATATCAGGACGTTGGTCCTTGGACTCAGCACGCTAACCCTTCCTGTGGACTGTTAGGGTAATTTGGCCCAAGTGTCCGCCAGCACACACAGGACGTCTGTGGCTGTCTGTTCAGTACACAAACAACGCCTGTGGGTGTCCGTCAGCACACAGAGGACGTCCGTGGCTGTCTGTGGCTGTCCATCAACAGACACAGGACGTCTGTGGCTGTCTGTGTGTGTCGGTCAGCACACACATGACGTCCGTGGGTGTCCGCCAGCACACACAGAACGTCCGTGGCTGTCCGTGGCTGTCCGACAGCACACACAGGACGTCTGTGGGTGTCCGTCAGCACAAACAGGACCTCTGTGGGTGTCCGTCAGCACACACAGGACGTCCGTGTGTATTCGTCAGCACACACAGGACGTTCGTGGCTGGCCTTGTGTGTCCGTGTGTGTCCGTCAGCACACACAGGACGTCTGTGGCTGTCCATCAGTACACATATCAGCACGCTGGTCCTTGGACTCAGCACGCTGGCCCTTCCCGTGGACTGTTCGGGTAAAATTGGCCGACGTGGGCTGTCTGTTGAGTACACACAGGACGTCTGTGGGTGTCCGTCAGCACACACAGGACGTCCATGTGTGTCCGCCAGCACACACAGGACGTCTGTGGCTGTCCGTGGCTGTCCATCAGAAGACACATGACGTCCGTGGCTGTCCGTGTGTGTCCGTGTGTCTCCGTCAGCACACACAGGACGTCGGTGGCTGTCCGTGTGTGTCCATATGTGTCCGTCAGCACACACAGGACGTCTGTGGCTGTCCATCAGTACACATATCAGCACGTTGGTCCTTGGTGTCATGTCCCTGATTCTAGATAGAGCCTTCGGGCACAGCCATGGTACGGGGAGACGTGCTAGTCAGGTCGTAAGACCTAAAGACAAGCGTATCATGGCTGGAATGGATGGTTAAGTGCATCAGTATGCTGAGACTTGACCAGAATCGGATGGAGACAAGGAAATAAGAGCTGGATGAGTTCTAAGGCAGCTGGACGATGATGGGAAGCAGCTCAGTCAGCTAGGACAAGCTTAGTGTAGCTCACACTAGCTTGGGTCAGCTCCAGTAGCTGGATCACTAGCTCCCTCAGCTGGGGAAGCTGGCACTCAGCTCAACTCAGCTGGGTGGAGTGTTATGGTCCGGGCCAGTGTTGCCGGTCCATGGGCGGTCAAGGGTCCGGCTGGGTGGTGGCTGAACCACTAAGGGCCTATGGGTCTTTATTGGGTCCGTGGGTCTTGGTGGATGTACTTGGGATGCAGATTGAGGCATTGGGCCTATTTCCAGACAGCCCACACGCCAAAGGGAGCAGTTGGACGGTTGATGGGCGAAAAGGTGGGAATTGGGCAGTTTGTGTCTTTTCCCTTCCAACCGGTTGCAACTGTCCGCCCAGGCAGTTATTGGCCGACCTTTCTCTATAAATACAGACACTTGGGTGTCGAAAATGGCATCAAATTCCTTAGGGAAAACTCTGCCAAAATCGTGACAGAAAGAAAGAGAGAAAGAGAGAAGAAGGCCGGCCAAACCGAGACTGTGGGTGGTGGTGATCGGACTCCGACCAGAAGTTGGTCTGTGGTGAGAGCATTTGGTGATGGCAACCAGAGGCAAGGAGAAGGATCTGGAGAAGGGCTTGAGCACTCCTGAGCGCACGCCCAAGGTGAGTGGGATGGACCGAACCATCCTACCATGGCCGCGGTGGAATTCCGTGTAGGCTGTGGTCGGATTGGTTGGACCAGACCCATCTCTTCCTTTTCCCTTACTATTCTACTTCATCTCTTCTATGTTCTGAATGTGTTGGATGATTCAGACACGTTCTGACTGAGCCATGGTCTTGGTCGGTACCCAGAAACCCTCCATGGCCTTGGTTGGGCTGGTGTGTTGAGATCTCATAGTTCCTGAAGGGATTATTGGGATCCGACCATGGATTGTTCTTAGTGATGATTTATCATGAATTATCATGGTTTCTAATTGGATTTATCAGTCCGATTTGATGGTGGTCAGTTATGGCCGGTTTAGTGGAATTTGGCCGAGTTCTAGGTGAAGGAGGCCGGTTCTGTCTAATCTGATTGTGGATTCTTCTTAGTTGGGAATTATCAGTAATTGTCATGAATTTTATTTAGTTTTTGGAGATGTATTAAAAATGGCCAGAAATGGGATTTAGCCTTGGTCGTTTGTGGTTCAGTGTGATTGATGGGTTAGATCACATTGGATCAGTCTGGCCGTGTGTTAAATGGTTGTTTGGGATGTCTTAGTTGATGTCCTGAGTATGGCCGAGTGCTTTGTTGACTGATCGGTTAGCTTAGAGAACTTAGTTTAAGGGAACCAAACCATGCAATGTTAGATGAGCTTACTAGGGTATCGGTTTGTTATGTACTTATGTTGTTGTGTTGTGTGTGTGTTGTGGTTTCAGGATCGGACCAGGACCGTGGCAAGGCCAAGGAACCGTGAGGACTTAGCTGTGGATGGATGTGTGGGTTATGGGATAGTATTGTATTATGACTTATGACTTAGCCTATTGTGCAACTGACTGATTGTATGGATCACATGTTTATATTTATACAATGAATGTTTTCTCTTGTCTATCTGGTCGTGCATTGATTGAATGAACCTCAAGATTTCGAAAATGACTTAGTGAATATGGAACTTTAAAACTGATGGAACTTAGAAACATGGTTTAGGTAAGGCACGGACCTAGTGGGACCTAAGGGTCAGGTTCGGGTCTTACAAGTTGGTATCAGAGCGGAGTTGATTCTAGGATTTGTTTGGGTTTGGGTTAGTCACCACACATCCGGCTGGTTCTCATGGTAAGGTCTGGTCGTTTTGCTTAGCCTTAGGGATTGTTGTGATTTATTTTGTTATATCATGTGAGCTGACATGATTGTTTACATGTGTTGAATCCCAAGGGTGGAAAAAGCAAGTCCAGATCTCGGAAGGGTAAGGATGGAGCTGGGGCATCCGGTCCAGTGGGTGCAGATGATGTGAATCTGGCCGCAACATTGCCAATCCAAGCGGATGGGGTTAATGTTGGGACTGGATTGCCTTCGGTTCAGCTCAACCCTACTGAGGTTCGTGTGGATGGAGCTGAGTTCCAGCTGGAACATGAGCCAGAACGAGCTGATGGAGCTAATGGAGCTGATGGGAATGGACGGCAGCAACAGGATGGGCTGGAAGGTGAAGGCGAATCTTCACAGACTGGCCGTCTTGGTGACCGTAATGGGGCTGCGGACGGCAGGGCAGCTGGTCCGGTGAACCAGGCTGCGGAACCATCCATGCATGAGGTTCTGGAGGTCATGAGAGCTATGAGTACTCAAATGTTGGCTTTGACTCAGGCGTTTACACCTTTGGGTCAGGACATACCGACTCATACTGCTATTCCTATAAGGAACCAGCAGGCTGGCCGAGCAGCAGCAGCTCCGGTAGCTGGTGGAGCAGCTCCGGTTCATGGGGAACAGGAAGCTGAGGTGATTGAGATTGACCCCCCAGCTAGGGCGACCAGGAAGGTGGATTACTTGAAGGTGCTGGAGCACATCACTCGTATGGGCACTAAACACTTTGCTGGAAGTGTTGACCCTCTTGAGGCGGATGAGTGGAGGAGCAGGTTGGCTCGTAACTTCAGCTCAAGCCGCTGCCCAGAGGACTACCAGAAGGACATTGCGGTTCACTTCTTGGAGGGAGATGCCCACAACTGGTGGTTGGCTCTTGACAAGCGCACCAATGGTACCATAGAGCGCTTTGAGGACTTTGAGGTTGAGTTCAACCACAAGTACTTCCCAGCTGAGGCATGGGACCGTTTGGAAGCTAAGTTCCTGGACTTGGTTCAGGGACGCAGGACGGTACGTGAGTACGAAGAAGAGTTCAACCGACTCAGGCGCTATGTGGGTAAGGAGTTGGAGGACGAGGCAGTTCAGGTTCGCCGGTTCATCAGAGGCCTTAGGGCTGAACTCCGGACCTATTGCTCAGTCCGTACCTTCTCCACTGTGTCTGAGCTGGTTGAGAGGATGGCCTTGCTTGAGGTCAACCTTGCGGATGAGCATAAGCAGAAGGTCAAAAGTGTGGTGGTGGCTTCAAGCCAGAGTGGTGACCGGAAGAGGAAAAGGGACCAGGCTGAAGAGGGTAAAACCTCAAGTGGTAGGCCTGTGTGTCCCAAGTGTGGCCGACACCATGGAGGTGAATGTTGGAGAGCAATGGGAGCTTGTCTTCGATGTGGTAAGATGGATCACTCAGCTCGGGACTGTCCTAGACAGGAGCAAGGAGCTGGTGGTGATACCAGGACTTGCCACTACTGTGGAAAGAAGGGACATCTCCGTAAGGATTGTCCCAAGTTAGCAGCCGGGTCGAGCAAGGGCCGTGGTGAGGGCAACAAGCCAGACCAGAACCGCGGTCAGACCTCTGCACCCCGCGTCTATGAGCTGTCCAAGGATGAGGACAAGGCTGGACCATTCCTCGCGATCACTGGTAATGTGTCTGATCTTATTCTTTCCAATTCAGTAGAATTGCATGGTATGGAACCTAGGACGGTTAGATACTTAGTTTGGGTCATGTGTAGGGACCCTAAGTATTGGTGGTGTGGAAACACATGTACTTTTCGATACTGGAGCTACACATAGTTTTGTGAGTCCAGGGATGCTCGGAAAGGGGTTGTTCCAGTTGGGAACGGGGGATTGTCCTGGGGTAGTGAATGCGGCCGGTGGGCAAGTGATGCATTCGCTAGGGGTGATTCAGGACGTCCCAGTAATGATCCAGGACAGGGTCATGCCTGTGGATCTTGTGGTAGTCCACCTAAAGAATCACGAGGTGATCTTGGGTATGGACTGGCTTGGAAAGTATCGGGCCACTCTTGACTGTCACCGGGGGCGTGTGCTTTTTGAGAGTGGGTGTGGGGCTCCGATCAGGTTCCAAGGTATACGTCCGATCTCTGGATGCTTGGTGGTGTCAGCTATCCATGTTGAGAGGATGCTGAGGAAGGGTTGTGAGGCTTATCTGGCCACAATCGCCACTAAGGAGGTCGTAGGGGGTGGTGACCCGGAGGGAATACCGCTGGTTGGTGAGTTCCAGGATGTGTTTAGGGCGCTACAGGGCATTCCCCCTGATAGGTTGGATCCATTCATAATAGAACTCGAACCAGGGACGGCCCCATTATCCAAAAGTCCCTACAGAATGGCTCCTGCCGAGATGGCCGAGCTTAAGAAGCAACTTGAAGAGTTGCTGGATAAGGGTTTCATACGGCCTAGTGTGTCACCCTGGGGAGCACCAGTCCTCTTTGTGAAGAAGAAGGATGGTAGCTTCAGATTGTGTATTGACTATCGAGGGTTAAACCGGGTGACTGTGAAGAACAAGTACCCATTGCCTCGGATAGATGAGTTGTTGGATCAGCTCAAGGGTGCAAAATGGTTTTCTAAAATCGATTTGGCTTCAGGGTATCATCAGATTCCCATTGAACCAAATGATGTAAGGAAGACAGCCTTCCGAACCAGGTATGGCCACTATGAGTTTGTGGTCATGCCATTTGGATTAACCAATGCACCAGCAGCTTTCATGAAGATGATGAACAGCATATTCAGGGATTTCCTGGATGAGTTTGTAATCATCTTCATTGATGATATCTTGGTCTACTCCAAGACCAAAGAGGATCATGAGAGACATCTAAGAGCAGTGTTGGGACGATTGAGGGAACAACAGCTCTATGCCAAATTGAGCAAGTGCAGTTTTTGGCAAAGAAGTGTTGGGTTCCTGGGTCACATTGTATCCGACCAAGGTGTCTCCGTGGACCCGGAAAAGATTAAGGCCATACAAGAATGGCCTAGACCTAAGAGTGCAACTGAAGTCAGGAGCTTTCTAGGTCTGGCCGGTTATTACAGGAAGTTTGTCAAGGGGTTTGCCAGCTTGGCTCAACCTATGACACAACTGACTGGGAAAGACGTGAGGTTTGTATGGTCTGAGAAATGTGAGGAATGTTTCTCTGCACTTAAGCACATGTTGACAAGTGCACCGGTATTGGTGTTGCCAGAGGCAGACCAACCATATGTGGTTTACACAGACGCCTCCATAACCGGATTAGGATGTGTATTAACCCAACATGGGAAGGTCATCGCTTATGCCTCTAGGCAGTTGAGGAAGCATGAGGGGAACTATCCAACCCACGACCTTGAGATGGCCGCAGTGGTGTTCGCCCTCAAGATATGGCGATCATACTTGTATGGTGCCAAGGTTCAGATTTTGACCGACCACAAGAGTCTCAAGTATATATTCACTCAACCTGAGTTGAATTTGAGGCAAAGGAGATGGATGGAGTTCGTGGCCGATTATGATCTGGATATTGCTTACCATCCAGGTAAAGCAAACCTAGTGGCCGATGCCTTAAGCCGTAGGAGAGCTGAGGTATCAGCCGAGAGGGAAGCAGAGGTGCTGGAAGGGATGGTTAGGACATTGCATTTAAACACACTGGCCAGCGAGGACGAGCCGTTGGGTTTAGAAGCAGTGAACCAGGCTGATCTCCTTACCAGGATCAGGCAAGCACAAAGCTTGGATGAGAACCTCCAGAAGGTTGCTCTGAATGATAAAACCGAGTACCAGGTTGCGAGTGATGGTACGATTTTGGTCCATGGGAGGATCAGTGTTCCGAATGTAAGGGAACTAAAGGAAGAGATTATGAGTCAGTCTCATAAGTCTAAGTTCTCTGTGCACCCGGGACTGAACAAGATGTACAAGGATATCAAGAGGTACTATCATTGGATCCGTATGAAGACGGATGTGGCCGAGTGGGTGGCTAAGTGTCCTACTTGCCAACTCGTCAAGGCTGAGCACCAAGTACCCAGTGGATTACTCCAGAATCTACCTATTCCAGAATGGAAGTGGGATCACATCACCATGGACTTTGTGTCAGGTTTTCCCATGACCAGGAATAGAAAGGATTCGGTTTGGGTAGTGGTGGATCGTCTGACCAAGTCAGCTCTGTTCATACCAATCAAGAAGACTGATGGTGTGGAGCCCTTGGTACAGATTTACATGGATCAGGTGGTACGCCTGCATGGTGTACCAGCCAGTATTGTGTCGGATAGGGACCCTCGGTTCACTTCTTATTTCTGGAAGGCTTTCCAAAAGGCCTTGGGAACAAGAGTGCACATGAGCACAGCCTATCACCCCCAAACGGATGGTCAGTCTGAAAGAACCATCCAGACGTTGGAAGACATGTTAAGGGCTTGTGTCTTGGACTGGGGAAATTCCTGGGAAAGACACTTGCCATTGGTAGAGTTTGCTTACAACAACAGCTTCCATACCAGTATTGGGATGTCGCCCTACGAAGCTTTGTACGGACGGCCCTGCAGGACACCATTATGCTGGACCCAAGTGGGGGAGCGCAGCATGATAGGACCTGAGATAGTGGAGGAGACCACGGAGAAGATTAAGTTCATCCGTGACAAGATGAAGGAGGCACAGGACCGTCACAAGTCTTATGCGGATAAGAGAAGGAAACATGTTGAGTTTGAGGTGGACGACATGGTCTACCTCAAGATGATTACTTTCAGAGGTCGGAAAAGGGTTTCTGGCCGAGGGAAGTTGGATCCAAGGTACTTGGGTCCATTCCGGATCATTGAGAGAGTTGGTTCGGTGGCTTACAAGCTTAACCTACCAACTGAGATGGAAGCATTTCATAATGTATTCCATGTGTCTCAATTGAGAAAATGTCTTTCAGATCAAGACATTGTGATACCGGAAATTCCATCTGATCTAGGCACGAACCTCACCTTGGAGACAAGGCCGGTTCGGATTGTAGACAGGATGGAAAAAGCAATGAGGAACAAGACCATTCAAATGGTCAAAGTCGTGTGGGAATGCAGTGGGCAAGAACAAGTCACTTGGGAAACCGAGATGAGAATGAAAGCTGACTATCCAGAGTGGTATGGTCAGTTTATGATGGAGACAAGTCTAGACTTGGATTCGAGGACGAATCCATCTCAAGTGGGGGAGACTTGTCATGTCCCTGATTCTAGATAGAGCCTTCGGGCACAGCCATGGTACGGGGAGACGTGCTAGTCAGGTCGTAAGACCTAAAGACAAGCGTATCATGGCTGGAATGGATGGTTAAGTGCATCAGTATGCTGAGACTTGACCAGAATCGGATGGAGACAAGGAAATAAGAGCTGGATGAGTTCTAAGGCAGCTGGACGATGATGGGAAGCAGCTCAGTCAGCTAGGACAAGCTTAGTGTAGCTCACACTAGCTTGGGTCAGCTCCAGTAGCTGGATCACTAGCTCCCTCAGCTGGGGAAGCTGGCACTCAGCTCAACTCAGCTGGGTGGAGTGTTATGGTCCGGGCCAGTGTTGCCGGTCCATGGGCGGTCAAGGGTCCGGCTGGGTGGTGGCTGAACCACTAAGGGCCTATGGGTCTTTATTGGGTCCGTGGGTCTTGGTGGATGTACTTGGGATGCAGATTGAGGCATTGGGCCTATTTCCAGACAGCCCACACGCCAAAGGGAGCAGTTGGACGGTTGATGGGCGAAAAGGTGGGAATTGGGCAGTTTGTGTCTTTTCCCTTCCAACCGGTTGCAACTGTCCGCCCAGGCAGTTATTGGCCGACCTTTCTCTATAAATACAGACACTTGGGTGTCGAAAATGGCATCAAATTCCTTAGGGAAAACTCTGCCAAAATCGTGACAGAAAGAAAGAGAGAAAGAGAGAAGAAGGCCGGCCAAACCGAGACTGTGGGTGGTGGTGATCGGACTCCGACCAGAAGTTGGTCTGTGGGAGAGGAGATTTGGTGATGGCAACCAGAGGCAAGGAGAAGGATCTGGAGAAGGGCTTGAGCACTCCTGAGCGCACGCCCAAGGTGAGTGGGATGGACCGAACCATCCTACCATGGCCGCGGTGGAATTCCGTGTAGGCTGTGGTCGGATTGGTTGGACCAGACCCATCTCTTCCTTTTCCCTTACTATTCTACTTCATCTCTTCTATGTTCTGAATGTGTTGGATGATTCAGACACGTTCTGACTGAGCCATGGTCTTGGTCGGTACCCAGAAACCCTCCATGGCCTTGGTTGGGCTGGTGTGTTGAGATCTCATAGTTCCTGAAGGGATTATTGGGATCCGACCATGGATTGTTCTTAGTGATGATTTATCATGAATTATCATGGTTTCTAATTGGATTTATCAGTCCGATTTGATGGTGGTCAGTTATGGCCGGTTTAGTGGAATTTGGCCGAGTTCTAGGTGAAGGAGGCCGGTTCTGTCTAATCTGATTGTGGATTCTTCTTAGTTGGGAATTATCAGTAATTGTCATGAATTTTATTTAGTTTTTGGAGATGTATTAAAAATGGCCAGAAATGGGATTTAGCCTTGGTCGTTTGTGGTTCAGTGTGATTGATGGGTTAGATCACATTGGATCAGTCTGGCCGGTGTGTTAAATGGTTGTTTGGGATGTCTTAGTTGATGTCCTGAGTATGGCCGAGTGCTTTGTTGACTGATCGGTTAGCTTAGAGAACTTAGTTTAAGGGAACCAAACCATGCAATGTTAGATGAGCTACTAGGGTATCGGTTTGTTATGTACTTATGTTGTTGTGTTGTGTGTGTGTTGTGGTTTCAGGATCGGACCAGGACCGTGGCAAGGCCAAGGAACCGTGAGGACTTAGCTGTGGATGTGTGTGGGTTATGGGATAGTATTGTATTATGACTTATGACTTAGCCTATTGTGCAACTGACTGATTGTATGGATCACATGTTTATATTTATACAATGAATGTTTTCTCTTGTCTATCTGGTCGTGCATTGATTGAATGAACCTCAGATTTCGAAAATGACTTAGTGAATATGGAACTTTAAAACTGATGGAACTTAGAACATGGTTTAGGTAAGGCACGGAACTAGTGGGACCTAAGGGTCAGGTTCGGGTCTTA